>NC_044058.1:4641385-4816385 GCF_902167405.1 Gadus morhua
TGCAGTCAGGCACTCTCTCCTTCCACTTTGAGGTAGTAGGCCCAGAATAGCAGACCTACGCGTACGCACGCACGCACGCACGCACGCACGCACGCACGCACGCACGCACGCACGCACGCACGCACGAACGCAGATGCCTGTACACGCACAGAAATTCCCACATTTGTCGTAATACTTGATGCAGGATTATACGTGTGCTACTCACTCTTATTTTGGGATGGTGCCCTTAATCTGTGGAGTCGTTGGCTGAAAAACTAGGAGGACCTGTCCCGTGTGTGTGTGTGTGTGTGTGTGTGTGTGTGTGTGTGTGTGTGTGTGTGTGTGTGTGTGTGTGTGTGTGTGTGTGTGTGTGTGTGTGTGTGTGTGTGTGTGTGTGTGTGTGTGTGTGTGTGTGTTCTATCTGTCCTGGGTCTCAACATGTTCCTCCCCCTCTCTCTCTCTGCCTTCCAGAACCTGTACAGGAGGAAGCCTGGCCTCCTGCTGGGCTGTTCTCGCCTACCGGAGAACATGGAGAAGAACCGCTACAAGGACGTTCTGCCATGTGAGTTCTACCAGCACGTCCTCCTGCACTCCTCTCCTCTCTAGGTCCCCCCCCCCCCCCCTCCTTACCCTCTTCTCCCCTCTCCTCTCTTCTTCTCTCTCCTCCCCTCTCTCCTCTCCTCTCCTCTTCCCTCCTCTCCTCTCATCTCCTCTCCGTCTTCCCTCCTCTCTCCTCTCTCCTATCCTCTCCTCCCCTCTCCCCCTCCATGCTGCTACCTTGTCTAACCTTGGCATGTTAGCTTTTGGCTGGTAAGAAGCCTCGTGAAAGTAACTCACCGGCCCCAACGGTTGCCTCGACAACGGAGTCAGTTTGTATTCCTCGCGTTCTCCTTCCCCAGACGACGTTTCCAGGGTGGTTCTGCAGGACCAGGAAGACTACATCAACGCCAGCCACATCACAGTACGTGCTCCTGCTTTCACAGAGAACCTTGTATCCGGTCTCCATCTAGGGTTACACATTCACTCACAATGTGTAGTGTGTGCGTGTTTGTAAGTTGCTTTGGAAAAAGCATCTGCAAAATGGTTAAATACAGTGTGTGTGTGTGTGTCCTCAGGTGGCCCCCCCGTCGTCCGGCATGTGTTTACGTTACATTGCAGCGCAGGGTCCCCTGCCCCACACATGTACACACTTCTGGCAGTGTGTGTGGGAGCAGCAGACACACACCATCATCATGCTCACCACACTCACCGAGAGGGGACGGGTCAGTACAACTCAGGATCATCACACACACACACACACACACACACACACACACACACACACACACACACACACACACACACACACACACACACACACACACACACACAGAGAGTTGGGCATGCTTGATCGTTGTGCTAATCAAAACAACACCATCACATCAGCATCGTGTCATGCTGTTGTAATTGGTTTATTTGAGTTGATTTGATTTGTGATTGCTATAATTACATCGCACACATGAGTGTGTGTGGGGTTTTATTCTTCTTACACAAAGAAACAAGGATACAAGGGATCAATAGGGAGCAGGAGAGGGTAATTAGAGATTTCACAGGCCAGCGGGCCGAGCTCTACGGCAGAGCGTGTGTGTGCTGGATGCCAATGAGGTACATTCTCTGAGAGCGGAGCGATACAGCCCTCGGAGTGTGGGGCGGCAGCAGCAGAAGCAACAGCTCTGTCATACCAACACTGAATGGAGCTGTCCGTTCCTCAGCGTACCTGTTGCTTGGTAACCGGCCCTTCTCATTAATTGATCCTTTTCCCTCGTATGCTTCAAGTGGCCTGAACACTCCTCCTACACACACACACACAAAGACACGCACACGCACACACACACACACACACTCACACTCACACTCAAGCAGTACACAGTTGTTTGGCGCGTTGTCCTTGAGTCTCTCTAAGCTCATTTCTCTCTTGGTGTGCTCTGCATCTGAATTTCAATCTTAGTCAGACATAATGCGGCCCAGGTAGGAGTGACATTGTGTATCCCCCCCCCCGTGCTTGATGGATGATTCATGTGGGAGAGTAATGTAATTAAGTGATGATGTCATGCGCCCCGGCAGACCAAGTGCCACCAGTACTGGCCGCATCCGGCGGAGGTGAAGGAGTATGGCTGCCTGAGGGTGAGCTGCCACTCGGAGGAGTGCACCCTCGCCTACGTCACCCGCTGCTTCACCCTGACGCACACGCAGGTACAGTAACACACACACACACACACACACACACACACACACACACACACACACACACACACACACACACACACACACACACACACACACACAAACACACAGGCAAACACACACACCTACACACATACATAACCCTAACCCTACACATGTACATCCATCCACCCACACAAACATACATACATACACATACACATACACACGCACACATCCATGGTAATGCGTTATACAGCGAGCCATGCAGAGTCTATTTCCGTTGATGATTTCAGCGTTGGGTCCATGTATCGTGCTCATGCCATATGTCACATCAGAGGACTGACCACAGGCAATAACCACACACACACAAGCCCCCTGCCAATATCATACAGTCACTACCTGCCTGGGTGGATGGTCGGCCACCAGGCATTTGGTTGTTAGTGTGTATGTGTGCGTTTTGTGTGTGTCGTCGGAAAGGGTATGGTTAGGTAACACAACAACATCATGTTGTATTTTGTTTTTTCTGGGTGCCTGTAAGGGGCAGACATTTGTTTAGTAAATATCAATTACAGTTTTATACAATATTATATTTGTAGATGACCTGCCATGGTGAAAAGGTAAGGAGACCCAATGCCCAAGTAGTCATTCAGTGTACACACACACACACACACACACACACACACACACACACACACACACACACACACACACACACACACACACACACACACACACACACACACACACACACACACACACACACACACTGCTGGGAAGGTCCATCTGCCTCTCTGGCAGAGAGTTAATCCCGGCATGAAGTCGCCGGCCGCAAGCCCATCGTAGACGACACTCACCCCCATCCTCCCCCAGGCCTTCCCTCCTCGTCCTCCTCCTAGAGATCAGACACTTGTTCCTCCTTCAGCACTATACTGACCTGTGTGTGTGTGTGTGTGTGTGTGTGTGTGTGTGTGTGTGTGTGTGTGTGTGTGTGTGTGTGTGTGTGTGTGTGTGTGTAGCGGGGGGAGGAGCGCGCGGTCACACACCTCCAGTACGTGGCGTGGCCGGACCACGGCGTTCCGGACGACCCCTCTGACTTCCTGCAGTTTGTCAACTGTGTCCGCGACCGGAGGAAAGGCCAGGAGACACTTATGGTGCACTGCAGGTGACCACACAAACACCATCAGTCCCACACACACAGATACACTCTCAGTCCCACATACACACACACACACATTACGCTGGTTACATAAGCACCTTATGCACACATGGACTTTACCCTTACCGGCTGGGGGGTGTAATTCCAGCGCCGGGATTGGGCGAACAGGTGTGTTGATCACCATGGAGACAGCGCTGGCGCTCCTGGAGGAGGGTCGGCCCTTGTACCCCCTGGACGTGGTCCGAGCCCTCAGGGACCAGCGGGCTATGATGGTCCAGACCACGGTACTGACACTGACTAGCGGTCGGACGCTCTAACGGGAGCTACGCGCTCTGGTGGCTCACTGCCGCCCTTTGGTTTTAAGAGGAAACTGTTAGAGTAACGAGGGGAACATAAATGATTGGATACCTTTAAGTTTTTCAATGGGTTATGAATAAGGGCCAGTAACAACACAACAAGATTTCTGTTTGTCTACATCTAGCCAGAAGGCTAGTTTCCGTCTGAAGCCCTTGGCTAGATGTAACAATTCGCTCCCTAAAAAGCAAATAAGAAATAACAGGAACATGATTAATTTGGCACTATTTTTGGCGCTGTGATTATCTGTGTGATGCTTTTTGAGTTGCTACTGTAACTGTCGCTACTGTAGGTTGTTTAACTATAAATAATTGTGCGTTCGGAAGGAGAATTGGTTGTGTTATCTGCTTCCATTGACTTGGAGAGTTAACTTTCCAAGTCAATGGAAGCAGATAACACAAACAATTCTCCTTCTGAACGCACAATTATTTATAGTTAAACAACTTACTAATACCAATAACCCTTATCAGTTACTAATACCAGTACATTTTACCAGTAACTAATAGCACTGGCTATTACCAGTGTCCAACAGCTCATGTCTCTGTGTTTCAGTGTCAGTTCCAGTTTGTGTGCGAGGCCATACTACGAGTCTACAAAGAGAGACAGAAAAGATCTTCAACCCCATAGCTTACCTCACTACTGCTAGCCATCCAAAGCAGGACACATGTACACGCACACCAGCCTAACTTCATTCCAACAATAGCTACCTTCCACCAAGAAGAGTGAGGGTCCCTCCTGCTACTGAATGATGTCCCCAACATTTTGCCAAACTTTGGACTGGTATGAGTCTGGCTAGACTCAGAGAATATTTGTAATTGAGCTGCATGGTCTAGGTTGAGCACACAGGACATAAGCATTATGTCATTATGTCACCTTCAGCGGACAATTCTGCAATCAGTTCCCTAAAGCATCGAGCATTTAAATACCAAGATGGAACAAAGATGGCCGTCGTTAAATAAGGAGAATGGTGAAAGAAATGGAGAGATTCTGTTCCCTGCCGGGTGAGAATGACAGCGGTACTGAAGCGAACGGTACTTATTACTATAGCAACGCCCAGCTAAACACCAGACTGCTGCTCCCATAGAACAGTGCCTTAGTTGCCTGATCCCGTGGACATTTCTAGCGCTTTATTGGTGTCTTCATAAACTATGTGACCCTTATCAACTTTTGTATCTTTGGGTGGCGGCAGCACAAGGAAGACCGCCCTCCCCCACCCCAAGGATCACCACCTCAATTAAATTATTGACACAGGGAATAAATACATTGATTTCTATTGATGCCTCTGACTTCTGGTGGGCAGAAAAGTCGATGCTAACCTGGTTTTTCATGGTGTCAGGATGAACACTTTATGATGTAGACTGTGTTGAATGCTGCACTGTGAGGACGCAGGGCTACCTGGAAAGAATGACTGTAATGATGATGATTTTGTAAATATACACTTTTAATCCTTTTTGTACTCCACTTTGTTGTGTCTGGTGATATTATTTTTAGTTAAGTTAAGCACACAGGAGAGGGCACATCCTGGTAAAAAAAATCATTCACATGCTGGCCTACCACACAACATATTGTGTGGTAGCTAATCTAAACACAAGTGTGATTCCTGTGGGATTTAATCCTATTTAATCACATTCATGATATGATCTGACTCCTGAATGTCTGTGCCATAATGTGCAAACAAATGACCTACAGTATTATGCGGCCTGTTGCCCTGTCTTTTTATAGCTATTATTCTTATCATCTAATAATAAACACGAACAGGCGTATGTATTGTTATTTGTATTGTATCCCATTAACCGCCTATTGTGCATGACCACCCATAATAGATTTAATTTCCTCATTTTGTCAAGTGGTGGACTGACAGATAGGTGGCGCTAGTCTGTTACCACACTGCTGGATCTGCTGGCAACATAGGGGAAAGAAAGTTTGTTCAGCTCTGTGTTTTTACGCAGGCGCAGAGCATGCTGTCGGTCCAGTTTCGCTGGTTAACTTTTACCTCAGAGGTAGATCAGAAGCCTCCCTCCCCGGTGCTCATCATTAAACAACAACAACCAGCCCCGAGATCCATCAAGCGGTGTGTTATCTTTTATTCGGGTTCACACACACACACACACTCACTCTCACACACACACACACACACACACACACACACACACACACACACACACACACACACCGACCTCCCTCTCGGACGATGTGACACCGGGGTCCCCACTGCGGAGCGGCCGGACGGGATTTCGGTGGGCTTTCAGCCTCAGCACAAGCAAGTTTGCACAGCGGCAGGTGCAAAGGGCTTTCATTTCCGCCAGCGACTCCTGCCTGGTGGAGGCTCGATGCACGGTCGGGAATCAACTAGTTGGCACCGCGACGCATCGGATAGTTCGGATTGGTATGCGGTCTAAGTAGACGACCAGCCCGCTGCCGACGTCCAGATTTAAGGATTGATCGGCAGCCCGAAGAGTGCCTTTTTTTTATTTATTTTTTTTACTTTTCCTGCACTGCGAAGGTGGCAGCACAGGACCCCGGTTCTCCGAACCCACTCCGCGCGGTGTTCCGGTGCGCTCAGCCGCCACTACCGACCGACAAGGACAGACCCCTACCAGTGGTGGATCCCAAAGATGATGGGCTTTCTGCGCCGAACGTTTAACCGACGGAGACGGTTTCAGGCGACCGACCAGGACGAGGCGGACGGTCTCGGTGGTGGAGGAGGCGGGAGAGGGTCCACCGGGAACCCCCTGCTGCTCGCCCATCAACAGCAGGTCGTCCATGCCCCGGCGGTGGTGACCGGGGGAGCGGCCGTCCACATCCCCGCGACGGGCACGGCCAGGACCACCATCACCTGTCGCGTTTTACTACTGGATGGCTCGGACGTCAATGTGGATTTGCCCGTGAGTGCATCGGCCCATCCGGTGTTATTAAAGTGATTACATTGGCATACGGGTCACATAAACTGACAGCTTGTTGTGCAGGACGACGCTGTTCTAGCGGAACAGGTATAAAAAGTTGTATTGTGTACTGGTTGGATAGTGGTTCAGAGAAAGGCGCAGCTCATCTGGACGTTGTGATGAACCGCTTCATTGTATCTCTTCCTCGTTTTAACAGGGAGATCAGCGAACCTCACCTGAAGCTCTTCCTCCGTTGTTATTTTCAGTCTTTTGATTTTTCCTCCTTACCAACACCTCCTTCCTGTTTACCCTGCCTGCTGTCATAACATCTCTGTGCTACTACAGCCACAGTCCCTATCGTACTTCCTTGTGCCATCCTCTACCTATCTGTTTTACATCTCTTCCTCTCCTGTCCTCTCGTTTCCCTCCCTCCCACCCTCCCACCCAGCATTGTACTCCTCTACAGTCTCTCTTCATCCTCCCCTCCTTCCACCTATGCTACTTTCCACTCCTCTCCTCTCTGTATGTTCCCTGTCGTTAATCTCTCCGCACCTCTATTCCCTGACTCCCACATCTGATTTATCAGAGTGTGTGTGTGTGTGTGCGTGTGTGGGGGGGGCTTTGTGTCATCCACTGAGTGCTCTCTCGGTGTGTGACGGGGCGGGTGGATGGCTGGGTGGGTGGTCTGAATGAGTGAATGTATGCGGGTGAGCGAACAAGCTCCATAAGATATATGTGTTAATTCTGAAGGTCATATGTGTCACAGTTCTATGTGTCACCTCGTGCGCAGGCGGTGGCCAGGGGGACGGGGCTAAAGGAAAAAGTGTGTGTGTGTGTGTGTGTGTGTGTGTGTGTGTGTCTGTGTGTGTGTGTGTGTGTGTGTGTGTGTGTGTGTGTGTGTGTGTGTGTGTGTGTGTGTGTGTGTGTGTGTGTGTGTGTGTGTGTCTGTTTGTGTATGTGTCGCACAGAGAGGGAGAATAATAGGCATGGTGTCCCTAGTAGACATTACAGTTGAGACAAACAATTGAGAAGCGACAAAGGGCTGTCAAACTGCCACACCGGGCCCAGGTGTGCCGGGCAAGTCGGCTCATGTCAGCGCTGGTGTTCCCACGGGGAGGGGAGTGAACAGGTGCACGGATTGGTGCAGAACTGGCCTATGAACAGCTGTCACCTGGCCAGGCAAAAACAAGAAAACAAGATCGGAAAATAAATAATGAAGTTGATAATTTGAAAAGATAAAGTCGGGATATGTTCAATCTTATTTATATATATATATATATATATATATATATATATATATATATATATATATAATGCGTATAATCTCCATGATGTGAACCTTGACGGGTCCGACGTTTGTGTCTGTGGCTTTGGCTCTGCCCTGTTTAGGTCAGATGACCAGGGCTGTGTATTTTGATCAGGACAGTAGGCTAGAAGCAGCCACCCCTCTTAATCACAAGTCAAAGTACAAGGCTGCCACCTCTCTGGCACTCCAACCCCCACACACACACCCTGCTACCACGCACATGCATTCACAGACCCTAGTGTGTCATTCGGTCTACATGGATATAGGTTAGAACACATCGTTGCTGAAGGAAAGTTATCGAGGTGTGTGTGTATTTCAAATGGCCTGAATGAGGGTCTGTCCCTCAGGAGACCGGCCTTGTCCCTTTCACTTTGACCCAGATGCAGCAGTCATGTACACACACACACACATGCACACGCACACACCCACACGTTGTAGTAGCAGCAGACCCAGCCCACCTCCCTGGTTCTTTTGTTGCAGAGCAAGTCAAAGGGCCAGGAGCTGTTTGACCAGATCATATATCATTTGGACCTGGTGGAGGCCGACTACTTTGGGCTGCAGTACATGGACTCTGAGCAGGTTTCAGTGAGTGACAACGTGTTTGCATATCGGCATAATGAGTCCAGCACTTAAACGTTTCACGCTTTAGCTTCGAGATAGAGCTAGTCATCTATTTCACTCACTCTCTTTCATCTCTGTTCTTTCAGCACTGGCTAGATATGTCCAAACTCATAAAGAAACAGATACGAGGTGAGACGCACGCACGCACGCACGTACACGCACACACACACACACACACACACACACACACACACACACACACACACACACATTATTTTACATTTGCACATGTGAGGCAGGTGCGTTGTTAGCAGGTGGCTTATTATTATCAAATGTTGACACGGTGATTAGCATGAGCATTAGCTGCCCTGGCCATATTTGCCTTGTTGGCTTTGGGCTGCTGACTGCAGGATGAATGGCTTCAGGCTGAATCCTTCTTCTACGTGTAATAAGCTCGGTAGGTACGTGGCAGGCATAGTTCCACACACAATAAAGATGCGTTCACACCAAACGCGATCACGAGCCAAGTATGTATTTTACTGACTCGTAAAAAGGCAGTGCATAACATGGAGGCAGGACGCACAAAGTAGTGGTACACCGCAGTCCTTATGTCTTTGTGTAGCCCTGCCATTGTTAAGTTACAATTCAGTTAATGTACTTGTTATTCTGGGCTCATTGTCACGTTCGTCCTACTCACTTGTGTATGTTATGTCTCGGGTAACGCTTTACATTTCTACTCTCTAGACGGCCCTCCGTACAGACTCTTCTTCAGAGTTAAGTTTTACTCTTCAGAGCCAAATAACCTGCATGAGGAATTCACCAGGTAACCAGACACGAACCAACACACACACACACACACACACACACACACACACACACACACACACACACACACACACACACACACACACACACACACACACACACACACACACACACACACACGGGTTCACCCCAGCTCATTAAAGAAGGTCCAATGGGCAGCAGAGCTAATTAGCCAGTTCCGCTGTGCGACTCGTAATCAAGGCCAGACGGCCACACAGCGGATAAGTAAGGTCTTTTGTGTTTCTTTATGATTGGGAAGAAAAGCTACTGATGCCTCAATCTATTTATTAGCCTGGGTCTCTCATTCATCTGTGTGACCTCTCCTTCTCTCTCTCAGGTATCTGTTTGTGCTGCAGCTGCGACAAGACATCCTGTCTGGCAAGTAAGCGGTCTTTGACATGTCCATTTGTCACGCACGCACGTGTGTGCGTGTGTTTGTGAAAACACACACACACACACACACACACACACACACACACACACACACACACACACACACACACACACACACACACACACACACACACACACACACACACACACACACAAACACACACACACCGAACAAACACGCACACACAAATAAGAATAGGAGCAATAGGCAATGTTCCGGTTAAATAATAACACACAGACACCGGGCAAGGTTGTCCTCTTTCTCTGACCTGGTAAACGGCCATGTAGTTTATGCCACTAGTGCATCATGATTGCTCTATCAACATTAGTATAATATCTTGGCCACCAGCATTAGCCTCATTTAAACTTTATTTACTTGAGAAACAAATATCGATCATGAGCTTGATTTTACATTTACAGAGGTTAGTAATATTAAATAGTCACTCATTCTCTATGCCAAGTCACCCGCGTTTGAGGTGCTTGTGTAAACTGGACTCTGCCTCCTCCACACCCTCAACTGCACACACCCGCACACACCCGCACCAACACACATAGCAGGGAGAATGGGGACTCGCATGCTCAGTCTTTATCTGGGCCACTCTTCCCCTGAGTCAGGCTCCATTATGAAGCCGAGATCAGGACGGCAGAGGGCTTCTTATTTTTAGGAAAAGAGCAGCTCTCCCTACTTCTTGCGCACGCACGCACACATGCACACACGTGCAGTATTTCCATGTACACACACAAGCACATACACCCTGACCAAACAGTTTTCACTTGCATAATAAGAGGAGCATGTTTCCAATTAGGAAAACATGCCTTTGTGGATGTTTATGGGATTATTTATGTGTGCGTTTGCAGAGCCTTTCAACACCGAGGTGTCGTTTTCTTTCACCAGGTTGAAATGTCCCTATGACGTCTCCGTTGAGTTGGGGGCCTTTTGTCTAGAAAGTGAGTATGCTCCATTGCCTCCGTCTACGTTGTGAGCTAATGGGTGTTTGCAAGGTGGTGGATTGAAATGTTAATGCTTTGAAAAGGGAAAATAACCCGTTGACACATCCCACTCCCTCCCCACAACAGGTTTTACTCTTAGTGCTTTTCCTCATACCCTCTTCTCGTGTGTGTGTGTGTGTGTGTGTGTGTGTGTGTGTGTGTGTGTGTGTGTGTGTGTGTGTGTGTGTGTGTGTGTGTGTGTGTGTGTGTGTGTGTGTGTGTGTGTGTGTCCTCTCCAGGTGAGCTCGGAGACTGTGATCCGTCGGAGCACTCTCCCGAGCTGGTGTCGGAGTTTCGTTTTACTCCCAAACAGAGTGAGGACATGGAGGCGGACATCTTCAACAAATGGGTGGAGCTGAGGTGAGAGGGCGTGGTTATCTGTGGAGGAAATCTATTGAGCTAGGGTCGGGTGTTTCTCTTGGTGAGAAAAAGACCTTGAGGACATTAGCTTTTCCTTGCTCGACACCCCCGGTCATTATGACAATAGTCTGGTGCTCTGTGAGAGCAGCCTGTGAGTAGGCCGTGCCATGGCTCTCATCGTTGGAGCACGATGAACATCTGCTCTGGTGAAATATGGGATAGTTAGTTGGGGAAGCGGACGACTGCTCCACCGCTACTGTTCTCGGGCTACACAGCTCCCATCCGGTGTACCGCTGTTCCCTCTCTCTCTCTCTCTCTCTCTCTGACCCTGTGTGAAGGATTATAGGGATAATCGTTGTACGGGTCTTGATTGAATCCAGTCAGTATTTAACCCCACCCCCTGTAGTCTGATGGCTACCATTTCTGATGAAATTACTTGCACACCTATGCTAAGGCCCAACCCCATCCAGTGGGCAAGGGGTTGCATACACAAACACACGCACAGACCCCTCCCTCCTGCTGAATCCTAGGAGGAGGAGACGGGTGGGGAGGCAGTTGTCCACGGGGCTTTGTTCCTTGTGAGTGATCATCCCTGAACTCATCCGCTCCTTTGTAATTAAAGCGGCCATTATGATGTCTGTTTTTGTTTCGATAATAATAAAAGGCATGAGCGCTGTCACACGCACAGAGGGAAAACCACATTTGGAGATTGTGAAAAACCCAACCCTCCTTTTGTGCCCCCCCCAGAGGGAAGAGCCCGTCGCAGGCTGAGATTTGCTTCCTCAACAAATGCAAATGGCTGGAGCTATACGGCGTGGATATGCACTTTGTCAAGGTTGGTGTTCCCGTCTGTCAGTATCACCACCATGATTTCACACCACACCAGTGCCAGTGCGTCTCTGCTCTCCTCTGTGTAAACTCTAGCTTCTGTGTGCTGTGTGCTCTCTGCCAGGAGAGGCTGTGAGGTCTGACGTGATGTCTGTTTGTTTGTCTTGTTCTTCAAACACGCCGCCTGGTCGTGTCCTCAGGGTCGCGACGGAGGGGAGTACGCGCTGGGCCTCACGCCAACAGGCATCCTGGTGTTCGAGGGCTCCAGCAAGATCGGCCTTTTCTTCTGGTACCAGTTTCTCTGCTGTGCAATGGAAACGTCCTCATTCATGTGTTGATGGCCTCTGAATGCTGAGTGTTTGTGGCCTTCCTACCCCAGGCCCAAGATCACCCGTCTGGATTTCAAAAAGAGTCGGCTCACCCTGGTGGTGGTGGAGGATGACGACCAGGTAGGTGTCTGTGGGGGAGTGGGGGGCGCCTGCATGCAAGCAACACCATAGAAGAACACTCCTGTTCAGCCCAGACCTGCAGCCGTTGGTGTGTGCGTGTGTGTGTGTGTGTGTGTTTTTAGGGCCGGGAGCAGGAGCACACGTTTGTGTTCCAGTTGGACAGCTCTAAAAACTGTAAGCACTTGTGGAAGTGTGCGGTGGAGAGCCACGCCTTCTTCCGGCTGCGACAGCCAGCCACGGGCAAGGCCAGCCAGAGTGACTTCACACGGCTGGGCTCGCGCTTCAGATTCAGGTTAGAGCCCAGAGGACGCCCCCTCCCAGACCCACCCTGTCCTGAGTGGCCCGGCCCCGCTGGCCAGCACGGCCCTCCTTGGAAGGGGAGTCTCACTGGAGGGGAGGGTGCAGCTGCTGGCTAAGACGGTAGATCTGGCCTTGCGGTGCCTCTTGTGCATAGGGGGAATTGTGTGCCATGTAAAACAAAGAGCAAGTAGCTATGGTTACAGTGTATCTATGGTTACACGGGTTTGTTCCTATGGTGACAGAAATGTTCTCTTGATGTTGTTTGTTTTTCTTGTCAAACTATTATCTGGGATGAGAATAAAGCCAGACCTTGCAGCCTGCTCTGTCAAAAGGCGCGTGTGAGTGGCGGCTGCATGGCTGCGCACATTCTCAAATCAGCCTTGTGTGTCAATCAATAGACATGCATAGATAGCACCTCTATCTAGACCACATGCAAGCCGTGGCCTGATGTATTGCATGGTTGTTAACTGTTCAGTGTCTACGTTTGATTTTGGCAATACTGTAAATCAACACCAAGTATCAAAAAAATACCATTAGGTTGTGGCAGTGTTATTTATTTTGGGGCGTTCTACAGGACATCAGTTGCTATGGTAACAGCCATTAGTACATAGTCTTATTCAACATGAGAAGAGGGGTTCATACCCCTCAGACAATGGAAGGAGAACTAGAATGTCCAACAGAGGGGAATGTGTAGTACAGCACAGATCCACTGAGTTTGGCATGTCTGTTTTTTCAGTTAGAGACACAAAGTCTTGGAACTCAGTACCAAGCGAGATAAGAGAGTGGAACACCTTTGCTGGTTTTAAATGTAAGATGAAATAATGGCTGAAATTGATCCAAGCATGTATCCATCATGCATAGACTGTTGTCTTAATGTTGTGATGTCCTTGCTGGTGTTGTTGTTGTGCTGTCCTAATATTGTGATTTTATGTTCGTATTGTGTTGTTGTGTTTTACTGTTGTAAAATTGTGTGTTATTGTTTTTATACTTCAGTGTTAGGTTTCCCTTTTAACAGAGATGTTATCCTCTGTTTCCTGCTCAAGGACTTCAGAGGAAAATTAGCTTATAGCTAACTCTGGTACTGCTAATGAGTTGTGCATTGTCCCTGCTAAATAAACAAATAAATAAAAAAAATACCTATTGCTGTAGAAGGGCAAACCAGACCAAAAGCATTCCTTGGTAATTAGCTCTAGAGGAAACCTTTATCATCATATAGAACAGAGACTTATCTCTGTACAGTGCATCTGTGATGATGATGAGGGTATCGCTTTAATGCCGTTGTCACGTTGACACCTCAGTTCCAACAGGCATGGCTTTGACCTTTTCACATTCTATGTGTGTCTCTTTGTCTGGCTCTCTCCTCTCTCACCCTGTCTCTCTGTTTGTCCGTCCGTCTCAGTGGGAAGACGGAGTACCAGGCCACTCATGGCAGTCGAATGAGGAGGGCAAGCACCTTTGAAAGGCGACCCAGCAAACGATACCCCTCCAGAACACACTCCCTGGGGGGCAAAGGTCGGTCAGGGTCACCCCATATGGATATTGGCACAGATTAGTGGGAGATCCTTGAAGTCTTCAAATGCAACCAAAAAATATTTGATACACATTTAGAAAAAAAAAAAATCAAATTGGTTCTAAACGACAACCCAATCTAAAATGAAACGTTAACATGTTTCTTACTGTCTATGTGTACTAAGGATAATTCAATGATACATAAAGCATCATACGTTTGGTTTGGTGGCCTACTTAACCGCTCTCACTCTGTCCCCCCTGCAGACAATCGCTAAGACCTCATTCTGACCCTTCTAATATATTTCATAACATGACATGACGAGGAGCATGAACTGAAATAAGCAGTGTGTGGTTCATGTGTGGTGGAAGGTACATTGAGTGAAGGTAGTGTATAGTTGCCATTACAGCAGACACTGAAGCTTAGGCGCCTGGGGTAAGGCTGGTGCAGAGCATGTTGTTGTAGTACTCTGAATCACCACTGGGGCCGGACGCTCTCTCGCTGTCCCTCCGCCCCTGCCGTCTGGGCTATTTTGGGCCCACACATTGGGCCTTTTGACAGCCATGGTCCTCCTGCTGTGTGCGACAAAACAATAAATAAAATGCCTTCCAGTCGTGTGTAGACTGCTTGGACTCCAGGGAGTCGAGGTCTGTGCACTGACACCCAAAGGATTGTCCAAGCAGCCATGTCCTGGGGTCGCAGAGCGAGAGCGGGAACTCGGCCTCAAACAGTAGACCTGTCTGTGGGCTGAGGGCCAAGGGCTCAGGGCTCAAGGCCGTTGACTCATAAGGCTCTGAACACCAAAGTTAATTGAGACCACACTCACATGTCAATGACCTCCTTCTCTCCTTCCTCCAACTCCTCTGGGTCGGGTCGTCTGCAGGCGTGTCCCCCGCCAAGCCACTGCACATCAGGTGAGTCCACTTGACCCAGCCTGCGGCTCCACATGCACACACTGGAGGACTGCTCTTAAATTAGAGGTCCTTCATGTTTGAACCTAAACCCCTACCTCCTAAAAATAAAACAATTACATTCGTGGAAATCCAAGAAGCTCCTTCCCACCCTCTGAGCAGCCTCCTCAAATAGCTGCTAGTTAGAGACATCTCTTCCGACTGGTGGATTCCTTTTGTCTCTGGCGGGTTTGCTTACGAGAACACTTGGTACCTTTTTAATTATACACACACACACACACACACACACACACACACACACACACACACACACACACACACACACACACACACACACACACACACACACACACACACACACACACACACACACACACACACACACACACACACACACACACACACACAGAGAGAGGTCCAAATCTGTTCGTCAAGTGAGTCATTCGGTCCCCATCCGTCGTGATAGCCACTATATAATCAAGTTGTGTGCCAATTTACCATTAACTGTGAGGATAATATAGCTCTCTTTTCCCCTAGCTGCCAAGCTAGCCCTGACCCAAGCATCCATCCGGTAAGATGCCACGATCGCCCGCAATGATGTCATTAAAAAAAAGAGTGCCATGAATCATCTTTATTACCTTTTTAATCAATCTGCCCCCCCCCCCCTCTCTCCAGTACCAGCGTAACATTCCTTTGGGTCATGAGGCCTGGAACGCCCCCCAGCCTGCTCTCAGCCCCCCCATCTACCTGCAGCACTCGGGGCTCACGCCACCCCACAGGTAAGGGGCTCCCCTCCGGGAACATCATCACCAATCCTCATACACCCCCACAGATATACTATAACCCTGGGGGAAGCAGGGTTTCACCGAGCAGTATTTAAAATTGCAAATGGATATATCTTGGGGTTTTAGTTTTTTGTTGACCCACCATCTGTCCAATGGGGGTCTGGAGATGGGGCCGCTGGAGGTCACCTATCTATTTATAGAGACGCCTGCCCTCTCCCGCTCCCTGATGCCCGCTGCAGGAGCACTCTGCAGTCCGCCTCTCACACACCCGGGCTAGGGCTCATATGTCCAGCTGCGTTTCTGTGTTTGCCTGTCTTTGTGTTGTCATGCTTGCCTTATTGTCTCTCTGTCAGTGTCTCTCTGTCTGTCTCCTTCTGGGTCTGTTTGTCAGCCTGACTGTTTGAGAATTCATTCATTCATCTCCTGTCATGTTCAGGGCTCCAAGTGAAAGCGTCTTTGAGGAGGAGGAGGGGAGCGGCCATAGTCATCTTCATCCTCATCATCCTCCTCCTCCATCTCGCGCCCAAGCCATGCCTGAGCGAACCAGTGGCGCCTTTCCAGGGTCCATCAGTGTGGTTTACAGGGATAAGGTCATGACCGCACTTTGACCTTTGACCTGGGCTTGCTTGGAGTCCAGCTGTTTCCAAAGACAAAACAAAAGAAAACACCCCAAAGAGAGAAGCTTTGTTGCTGGACTCTAAATCAATGGAGATTTCATCTGCAGGGACATCATCATCATCGTGGTGATCAATTGTCATCATGGTCATCCACATCTCTTGTGTCACATCCTCCAAAATAAAGCGTTTTTTAGTGGGGGGCAAAATAGAGGCCAATATAGGAAGTATTATAATTTCACCTTTTCCTTATTGCTTGTGTAATTGTCTTTGTCCTCGCTGGAATAGTTTTAATATGTGGGTGCAAATCATTCTTTTAATAGGAATGGGCAAGTTTCCATCAGGCATTTGTATTTGTGTTGAGCGAGATAGAGGAAAATCACCAAATTCACACAAATTCGTCATGAAACTGGGATTGAATGCAGGAATCTTGAATGTAAAGCGATAATTTGTGCTATGTGGCTATGTTCAAATAATGTGCTCTCGTCTGCTTGAGGACACTTGTGTGCTGATATCAGTAGTAGTAACTTATGCAGGTGAGGTTAAAAACCATGTGTAGATCACCAATTTTTACGATATGTTTTCATGCGTGCAAGGATTCATTTTCTCTTCCTCCAGATGTTTTGTCAGAATCTAGTAACCGTTTGCAGTCAGCCGTTTGTTTACATCAGGTTCTATCTGTATGATCCAGAGGGTCTTCTCAGCTTTGAAATGTTTACTCCAATCACAGTATGCCTTAAAGCCATGTCAACCTGTCTTAAACATGAACACAACTGTAAATTAATTTGGATGTCATTCATCCTGCACTCTTACGACAATAATTAAAGCGCAAAATAGCCGTGTGGTTTCTTCTATTATTTATTTCTGTCAGTTTTAATTTGAAATTAGAAAGACTGAAGAAGAATGTACATGTATCTTGGATCCTTTGATCAGGAAGTAAAATAGTTTATCACTCAAAAAAATTAGGTTAGGGATCATGTTAGGGACGAGTGTGATTCAGCGCGTAGCGATGGAGACGGGGGAGGAGCCTGCGGGGAGGGGGGCGTGAGTTTGTTATGACTGTGCGTTCGTGTGCCGTCTTCAGTTTTCCTCTCAGCGGTCCTGACTCAGACCACCAGTTCAGCGTGGAGGAGAACGAGGCGCCGTATGCTGGGAAGATCCACCAGCATCACCACCGGCGACACACACACAGCCAGGACACGCTCTGCCACACACACAGCAACACCAGTTGAGTACACGCACACACGGGCGAGGTAGTGTCTCTGTAAACCGTATCAACAGCACTTCTTGTGTTGTCTTGTTGGTTACATATTGATGATTTAGAAATCAAAACGCTCTTAAAAATCCGTGGCTGCAAAAATAAACAGTTCTAAACACCAATATAAATAGGCTTTATTAAATGTGAAATACTTTTATCATTAACCTTTATTTTACAAAGAATGTTTTTTCTTTTGTGAATACATAGAAAAGTTCGAAGCTAAATCATCTGTACTAATATGAAGTACCTCCCCACCCAGGCCATCTGCTCGGCTTCCCATGCTAGTCAGCACTTCCTATTTAATATACTACCTGTGTGTGCATGTGCGTGCATTTGTCTGTGTGCGTGCATGTGTTTGCGTGTCTGTGTGCATGCATGTGTTTGTGTGTTTGCGCGCGTGCATTTGTGTGTGTGTGTTTGTTTGTGTGTCAGGGAACCGCGCCTCCCCTCGTCTGTGCGATGGTGTGGATGTCCCTCAGTCCCTCCGGAAGGCTCTGGAGACGGACAGCGACTCCAGCCCCTGGCCCTCGATCCACATCAACATCGACAACAAGGTCATCCCCCCCGTCCCCGTCCCTCTTACACACACACACACACACACACACACACACACACACACACACACACACACACACACACACACACACACACACACACACACACACACACACACACACACTCTTAATCCTTCATGTTTCATCTTTATTTTTTTATTTCCGTTTTTGTAATCTCCCGCCTCCTCTCCCTCTCGCCCCCTGCAGGCAGAGGACAAGCAGCTGTCTGAGAAGTCCTTGCGACCCCCTAGCACCCCATGCCTGCTGCCTGACCACCTCAAGTGTAACATCCTCAAGGCCCAGATGGAGGCCGTGTTCAGGGTGAGGCCTGCTCTCCCCGGCCCCTCCCCACTCTATGCATGCAGGAGGTGTGCGCTTCACTGACATGCTAACAAGATGGTCCTGGGAGATAACCTTTTCTTCATTCAATCTCTCTGTGTGATACACCAGGAGCCTCCGACCACTCCGAGAGGGAAGGGCTCCAGTGACACCTCCAATGAAAGGCCTGTATTTTAGTTATTTAACCTGTACTGTGCATATGTCTGTATCAAAGTGTATTATTGTGGATATCGGTGCCTGTATGCTATGTATTTCTGTGTATGTGTGTGTGAATTTGTGTGTATGCGTGTGCGTGGGACTGTGTGCGTGAGTGTATGTGTTTGTGTGTGTTTGTGCGTGTGCGTGCTTGGGTGTGTGTGTGTGTGCGTGCAGGGGTATGTGTGTGTGTTTGTGCGTGGGACTGTGTGTGTGTGTGTGTGTGTGTGTGTGTGTGTGTGTGTGTGTGTGTGTGTGTGTGTGTGTGTGTGTGCGTGTGTGTGTCCTCAGATACCAGAGCTCATCTCAAGACTCGGCTGCATCTAGTCTGACGGTAGAGAAGAACCCCCACTGGTCAGACTACAGCCGGACCCTGGACAGACCCCACCCCAACTCCTACAACATCAACACCAACCGCAGGAAACGACTAGTCCGGCAGTTCAGCTTGTAAGTAGAGATAAGACACTGATCTCAATATACTGTATCTCTATATGTTTGACTATTTAGTTATTAAGGCTTTTATCCAAAGCCACTAACAGTGAATTCAGATACACTTTACTGAGGAGCAGCTAGGAGGTTATGTGTCTTGCTCATAGGCTGCAGGGACTTGTGATTGAACCCACAACCTTTTCGACTGACAGTGGAATACACTAACCAACTAGACCGTATGATCGGTGGATAACTGCTTTCCTGATCTTTTAATTCAGGGCTTTATCATGGCATCTTTGTGCATACATAACTAGATGTGTTACTTGGGGTTAATGTTGACTTTATTTGTGGTTAATGATCTGGTTGGTTGAAAGTAACCATGAAGATGAGGATAATCTCCCAGAAGCCCTTGCAGCCATCTCGGCCGAAAGTGCAACCAAGTCTGGTTCCAACAGTTCATTAGACAGACAAATACAGCCTCCGATATACCCACAGGTAACACCCTCAAAATTCTCTCTCTCCCTCTCTCTCTTCTTCCTCTATATCTCTCTGTAATGTTGTCATTGTACTTCTGTAGAACATAATACAGTCCCATGAGTATGATTAAGTAAAAGCAACATTGTTTGCATGGAAAAATGTGTGTGCGTGTGTGCGTGTGTGTGTGTGTGTGTGTGTGTGTGTGTGTCTGTCTGTCTGTCTGTCTGTCTGTCTGTCTGTCTGTCTGTCTGTCTGTCTGTCTGTCTGTCTGTCTGTCTGTCTGTCTGTCTGTCTGTCTGTCTGTCTGTCTGTCTGTCTGTCTGTCTGTCTGTCTGTCTGTCTGTCTGTGTCTCTCTCTCTGTATGTGTATGTGTGTTTGTGTGTGTGTCTCTCTCTTTCTCTCTCTGTGTGTGTGTGTGTGTGAGATTGTGTGTGTGTGTGTGTGTGTGTGTGTGTGTGTGTGTGTGTGTGTGTTTGTGTGTGTGTCTATGTACATGTGTGTATGTGTATGTGTGTGTTTGCATGCATGTGTGTGTACGTGTGTGTCTCTCTCTCTGCATGTGTGTACGTGTGTGTGTGTGTGTGTGTGTGTGTGTGTGTGTGTGTGTGTGTGTGTGTTTTTGTGAGTGTGTGTGTGTGTATGTTCATGTGCATGCTTGTGTATTACAGGTGGATAATAAGATGCCTACATTGGAGCTTGGCAGTTCCCGCTGTCCCTCTCTCTCTCCCTCCCCAAACCTGTCCCCCTCGTTCTTCCGCAGCTCCATCCCACACCTAATCCCCTACACTGCCGCCCATAATAACAGGTAAACCCCCCTCTGTCCCGCCTCCTCTCTCCCCCTCCTCTCCTCTTTCCTCTCTCCCCCTCCTATCTCCCCTCTCCTCTCTCCCGCCTCCTCACTCCTCTCTCGCCTTCCCCATCCTCTCTCCCCTCTCCTCTCTCCCCTCCTCTCTCCCTTCTCCTCTCTCCCCCTCCTCTCTCCCCTCTCCTCTCTCCCCTCTCCTCTCTCCCCCTCCTCTCTCCCCCTCCTCTCTCCCCTCTCCTCTCTCCCCTCTCCTCTCTCCCCCTCCTCTCTCCCCCTCCTCTCTCTTCTCCCTCCCCCTCCTCTCTCCCCCTCCTATTTCTCCTCTCCTCTTTCCTCTCTCCCCCTCCTCTCTCCCTCTCTTTGCTCTCTTCTCCCTCACCCTCCTCTATCCCCCTACTCTCCCCCCTCCTCTCTCCCCCCTCCTCTCTCCCCCTCCTCTCTCCCCTCTCCTCTGGTGCTGGCCTGGGAACAGTTTCTTTCCTTTGCTAACATTATTTATGAATGGGCTGAGGGGTCGAGTGTGTTTATTACCTCACTGGATGTCTTATGGGTGGTCTAAGTGGAGTGTGTTTAGTAATTCACTGGATGTCTTATCGGTGGTCTTAGTGGAGTGTGGTAAGTAACTCACTGGATGTCTTATGGGGGCTCTTCGTGGAGTGTGTTTAGTAACTCAATGGATGTCTTATGGGTGGTCTTAGTGGAGTGTGTTTAGTAACTCAATGGATGTCTTATGGGTGGTCTTAGTGGAGTGTGTTTAGTAACTCAATGGATGTCTTATGGGTGGTCTTAGTGGAGTGTGTTTAGTAACTCAATGGATGTCTTATGGGTGGTCTTAGTGGAGTGTGTTTAGTAACTCAATGGATGTCTTATGGGTGGTCTTAGTGGAGTGTGTTTAGTAACTCAATGGATGTCTTATGGGTGGTCTTAGTGGAGTGTGTTTAGTAACTCAATGGATGCCTTAAGGGTGATCTTGGTTCTCTTGTGTACAGTGGAGAGGAGCGGTTGGACCGGGAGAAGATTCTGCGGGCGCTCCTCATGACGGAGCTCTGAGGCATGACCCTTGACCTCTGAAGCACGACCCTTGACCTATGAGGTGTGACCCTCGACCTCTGAGGCGTGAACCTTGACCTCTGAGGCGTGACGCTTGACCTCTGAGGCATGACCCTTGACCTCTGAGGCGTGACCCTTAACCTCCATGACGTCATTGCCCCATGCGCACAATGCATTCCGCGAATGATATAAACGTTTTTATATATTTGTACAAATGTACTTGGCTTAATAGTTATTCTAAGAGGATATTTATATATATGCTGTATTATGCATTCACATGAACTGTGATGATTTTAAAAGACTCACCAAATGATGATTTTCAGATTGCTCTACATTTGCTTACATGTATGTTTTGATTTGATCTGTTATATATATATATATATATATATATATATATATATATATATATATATATATATATATATATATATATATATATATGTATGTATGTATGTATGTATGTATGTATGTATGTATGTATGTATGTATGTATGTATGTGTATATATATATATATGTATATATATGTATATATATTTACACTACCATTCAAAAGCCAGGGGTCACCCAGTCAATTTCATGTTTTCCATGAAAACTCACACTTTTATTCAACAGTTTTCAGCTGTGCTAGCATAAATACTCAAGGGCATTCTAATAATCAATAAGCCGTTTAACACGATTAGCTAAACAATGTACCATTAGAACACAGGAGTGATGGTTACTGGCAATGGGCCTCTGTAAACCTATGTAGATATTCCATTAAAAATCTGCCGTTTCCAGATAGAATAGTCATTTACCACATAAAAATGTCCAGACTTCTGAATAATTTAATGTTATCTTCATTGAAATAACTGCTTTTCTTAAAAAAATAAGGACCTTTCTAAGTGACCCCAACCCTTTGACCGGTAGCGTATATATGTATATGCCAGCCATTTGCAGAATGTCAAGGGTTTTTAGACCTTCAAAACGGACGTGTATGGAGGCAAAAACTAATGACGTTTATCTAAATTAAAACAGAACCGTAATTCGCTTTTTTAGAACTCAATGTTTCAAGACATTTTACAAAACCAGTGACCGAATTGAGGTTAACGATCAGACTTGACAGAGAGGAGCCTGTGGGCTCCATGGCGACATTCAGGTAAACGGGGCCTAATCACATTGGTTTCCAGACATATTCACACCTATTTTTAGAGGAGTGTGGGTGGAAGGGAAAACTGCATGCAAGGTTTTACATTTGGGTTGGCGCTTGGCCAAAGCTAGTCCTCCGACCCATGATGGAGACCAGTCCCTCTGAACATGGGATCCCCCCAGCGTGAACAGTCCCTCTGAACATGGGGTCTCCCTGTTTTTCTCTACGTCACCGCCTACTGTATCTTGCATGTGTTTCCATTAGCCTCAATACTGCCGTCTCTTGTACATTGTGTGATTTGTTGTTGTCGTCGTTCAGTTGCATGTGTGTTTTCAGGGTGGCTTTCTGGTCAATCATTGCACTCGACATACATGTCTATTTCAAAGAGCTGAATCAGTTGTTGACAAGAGATTGGATCATCGGGACGAATGATGAGGTAACAGGTTGGAGCACAGAGGTGCAGTCTCACACTCACCAATAGATGTAGACAAAGCTACAGTTACAACTTGGTGTTATTTCAGGTTGCCATGACAAACAGATGCACTATGATTGTCACCACAATTTTGCACAGTCCATATTTTATCCGCCCCCAAAAAAGATTTCTGTTTTCTTTGCTTGTGAAAGGGTGGGATGTTCAGAATCAGGTTTCCCCAAACTTTCTGTCAACTTTCTGAAAACTTTGTTTTCCACTTCATTAACTAGGGCAGTGTAACCACTATTAAAATATACATTTTACATCTATATATCTATAAACAGATAGATATCCATTGATATATTTGCTGTTACTGTGTAATTTGTTTAATTTAATTCCAAATAAAGATGAAACTGTATGCACTGACATGAAACTGTTGATCAGACTCACCCAGTGTGTGTGTGTGTGTGTGTGTGTGTGTGTGTGTGTGTGTGTGTGTGTGTGTGTGTGGTCCAACCTGTGAGGGAATGTTGTTCCAAAGAACATCTGTCTATCTGACTCTTTGTTACAAACCCATCTACCATGAGTCAGCCGGGGACAGCCCTCAGACCCATCAGCCGCCCACAAATGGGGGCTCCACGTGCCAGTCTTCTTTAAGGGTCAGTGCAGGTGGAGCAATGGTCCACCTATATAGTAAGATAGATGGTGTCTGTAAATCATACAAGTGAATGTGTGCCTCAAATTTAAAGATGAATAAACTAACAGGCGTGCAAGTCTTTCACACGACTGTGCTTGCTTTTAAAGTCACAAAACAGGTTTCTTTTGAATGGAAAGTTGAAATCGATTCCATACATATTTTATATTCTACAAATATACAATTAATTATTCAAAATATGCAATAGATTATGCAATGAACTATGTTCATGTCATCATATATGTTCACTTCTTGGCTTTTAAATTGGGAAAACAAAGTAGTCATTACCTCACAATTTGTATTTACAAAAATGGCACAAGCTTGTTTAAAATGTAATTAACAGAAAATGGCTTTCACAATGCATTCAACATTTTCTCATTAAGTCTCTTTAGTCAGCAGCAGCCCGGCGGGTGGAGGTGTTGTTGCGGTGGAGCGAGTGGGTGCGTTTAAATAGGATCAAGAAGGGTGGGGTGGCCAGTGTTGAATTACACAATGCCACCTCAGCCCTGAGGGTCCGACATCGTTGTGTACTCCCTCGTTCTCTCTCACTCTCTTTCAACACCCCTTGAAGTACTCTCCATGCCTAACTTTCCCCGGCATGTCATGTCCCATAATTTGACTGGGAGAGAGGCAGACCCTTTGCCATGCTGTGTGTGTGTGTGTGTAAACTAGAGGTAAGAATCATGCTGCATGAGGAATATATTTAAAAAATAGTCCTTGTTTACTCCTTTGCTACGTATCATGAAAAGGGGGGCTGCTGTGAAACTTACCAATCAAACAGATGGAGGACAGACTTAACTTCACATGTAACGTTTATTTTTCATTTAAGCACTGTCGCCGGCTGTAATCCTGAGCTGGATGCTGATGAGTAGGGCATGGACACAACGCTTCACAATGACATCATGGTTCTCCCAGGGCAGGAGAACAGCAATAGTGGCCCCATACATACAGGGGCCTTCCCCTGGGGGCCAAACGCAGACTCAAATTCACAACAGGAATGTCAACAGCGTTGTTTAGTTCCTCTACTTATCAGCTCTCTTGTGAGCCACCTCCTAATTGGCCCGTGGTTTGTAGGGAGGTGGTTTGACTGGCAGAACCTGTACCGTTTTCTTGTTGAAAAAATGAAAAATGCGGCAAGGGGAAGGCTTTAAGGAACGAACTGCATCTTTGGCGTCTTCTAGGAGCAGAGTGAAGGTGTGTGATAGCGTTTACTAGACACACCCGTGGAGGTTCATCCAGTAACCAGAGATGTGGAGAAACAAGCCGAAAGGAAGCGTTCAAGCCCATTGCTGGATTTCCAGCAACTGGGATAGGCATGGGTTGAGGTGTGTTCCAAAAACACAAAGGCAAGAGACATCATGCAATGGGGAAGTAACTCCCCGTTTGAATACACACATAAAAAACTAGGAGATGGTGTTGGAGTGGGAAGATATTGTTTGTGTGTTCATGATAAGTATAAGCAGTGCATTTGTAGTTGGCCATATGTAAACAATCTCATAGTAGTACTACTAACTTCTTCATGCACTAACGTTTCCGATACAATCTTTAAGGTATTATATCAAATGTATATAAAAAAAAATGAAAAAGGCATGATACAAACAGGTTATTAAAATCCATTAAAGCAGCCACACATAATACTTTTCTCTCACACTCATGCACACTTTGGTTCACAAAAAAGCACAGGAGGAAAATCTTAATTTGCTACTATGTAACTTTTCTATACTTATATTGAGAACAAGATATTCACGGCGGAGTGTGTAGGATTTTGTGGCTTCTAGCGCTGAGTTTGCAGATAAGAACTAACTGAATACTGGCCCCTCCACTCCCTTTCAAACGACCTAGGAGAAGTTACAGTGGCCTGTAATGGCCTGTAAGAAGGAACCTCCAAAATGATACCGTCTACGACAGCATCGAGTAACTAAGCGGCAAGTTATGAGCTTCCTTGATCGATTTATAATTTGTATTTTGTTATTTAGTCTGTAAAAATGTCTGCATGCATAGGTCGCAACCTACAGGTAAGAGAGTGATGATGATAAACAATTACTCCCTTTGATATAAATGTGCCTTTTTGAGGTAACAAAAAAGAAGGATGTTCATTTCCATGTGATTACACAAGTTTAAACGTACTCGCATACATATTCCATTTCTGCCAAGTCCATTCCGCTAGACGCTACGAAACTCTACACACTACACCTTTAAATATATCTTAGTGATTATATTTTATTCAACAAGTTATATCTCGATAAGGCTTCTAAAAATACATGTTGTGCAATGTGAAACAAAGAAAGACGATATTTTGAGTTCATGGTGATTTGGTATAAAATACATTAATTTCTATTTTTAAACATAAATAAAAAAACAAAACAAAAAAGGCTCTATTATAAAAGCTAGCGATGCACAGGTCTTCCACGTACAGCATGATATTCCGATAAGTGTGTATGCGCCCGTGGAAGTGTGTGTGTGTGACCCTACAGCAGGGCCAGGTCCAAGTACTGCCCCCCCGCGTTGGTCATCAGAGGCGGAAGGGGCATGAGAGAGAGGTCCCCTACGCCGGACTGACCAATCAGACTGCTGCTCAGGTGGGGTACCGCCTCCAGGAGACTCTAGATGAGGAAACAGAGGGGTTAAAGAGAGGCTCAGAAGGGTATGGTTTAGTAACTACTACATATTACTGTGAGCAGCAGGACTACAAGTGTACCCATCCTCTTCATCTACAGTCCCATACACAGAATAAACTTCTTATTCCCCCCCCCAACTTAGACAACCTACATACATCTACACCAACCCTCAATCCCCACCATCGAACACCTTTAAGGTCATGGAGCAGGAGAAGCCCAGCCACTACCTTGTAGACCTGAGGACACGTGCAATCATCTCCAATATAACTGAACTCTCCCTCTAGACAAGAGTTAGATAGTAGATTACAGAGAGAGGGCTCTTTGACAGCTCGGACAACGTTTCCTCTAACCAGTCTCATTGTTTAGACATGACATTGCTGAGGTAGTTAGCAGTTAGTGGGAACTTTCCTAACACATCTAAACACACACACACACACACACACACACACACACACACACACACACACACACACACACACACACACACACACACACACACACACACACACACACACACACACACACACACACACACACACACACACACATCCTTACCTGCAACCTGTCTCAGTGTCTCTGACACGTTAAATACACACCCATTCTTTGGACTGCGTAAGCAAAGTCCTGGCGGGGTCATGGGTGTGCATGAGGCCGTGAGCGTGCATCGCGAGTCCATCGTCTGAGGCGTACTGTGGGGTAGAGGGGAGGGGGAGGAGGCACAGGAGACAGGAGCTCAGGGTTAGAGCGACACTAGGGATGCGGTGATGAACCAGTTCTACTCCTAACCACGCTTTAAAGCTTCACACTTTTGTAACCGTGAAGGCTCAGCTAAACCCATTTAGTTCTCACTCTCCAAAATGGGACATTATGTTACATTCTTTTTCTAATTTACACTCACACACACTTGCACACGCGCCGCGCATGGATGCACACACACACACACACACACACACACACACACACACACACACACACACACACACACACACACACACACACACACACACACACACACACACACACACACACACACACACACACACACACACGTGAATCTTCCAGAAGGCCCAGTTGCTCCAGTATGGGTATGCTGGTGACAGGACATTCTCTTCTGTCGCGCCCAAAACTGTATCCAAGTCCCGGGGACCCTGTCCAGGTACAAATGATATCTGTTCTCCACCAGGGATTTATTTTTCCTCTTCCTCAACTCTGAGTAGGACTTCAGGCAAGTCAAGTCTAAGCAGGCAGCAGTATGTATGAGAGGAGGGGTGGGGCCGCAGAGCAGATAAACTTGTTTGATAGCCTCTGGGCAAACACGGTGGATGTGTGAGGACACACACCCACAATGGAAGGAGATTTGAATACAGCATTTGGAAAGGCATCCTACTGAAAAGGCATGTGGGAATGCCAGAGGCAATGTAGACAAGAGTTGAAGAGCAGTTCTCTCACACACACACACACACACACACACACACACACACACACACACACACACACACACACACACACACACACACACACACACACACACACACACACACACACACACACACACACACACACACACACACACACACACACACACACACCCACCCACCCACACATAGTACCTGGTATCCTTGCACGGCACTGATGAGATCTTTGACGCCGTTAAAGGTCAGGCCAGGCATGCGCACCAGGCCCCCGGGGGAGGGCAGGTGAGGGGGGGTGGGGAGGTGTGAGGGGGAGGGATAGTAGCCCAGAGTGTTGGGAGAACCAGGAGGACTAGAAAAACAAACAAGGGTGTGGGGACCAGGGACTCATTCAGCAGTGCAACAGGAAAATGATAAAGGTCATATGATACACATGATATAGGATTTGGTATCTTGGTGAATTGTTTTAAGAAATAATTCAAAAATGAATGCAATGAGAGTAGCACCTGTTACATTACTTCTGTAGTAGCCCTACCAAGGACTAAAGGGGGAGGAGTGATACTGACCAAGCTGGCTGATGATAACCCATTGTTTAGTTATCAACTAACCTTGTCCAAGTATCTTTCCTTGGCCGACCACACACATTGAGCAACAACACAAATCACTCTTTGGCGGTGGGCCGTAAAACAGGGAGGCTCTGGCCGTGGGCGGGGTGCTTACCTGGGATAGTATGCTGCGTAGTTCATGTACACCTGAGTGGACGCAGGGTAGTAAGGGTGCCCGGGGGCCATTGTGCGGGGGGCGAGCATCATCTGGCCAATGGGAGGGTAGAGGGCAGCGGCGGCCTCCGCAGACATGACCGGGGGGGCGCCGGCGAAGGAGTAGGTGGGAGGAGACAGACCTGGGGGAGGGGCAGAGGAGGGACAGGGACTAGGGGTTATGAGACAGTCTATAAGGGCCAAGAGGACAGACAGGTGGGATTATAAGAGGACTAGTACTAGGACCCTGATGTCCTTCTCTGTAGTATGTTGTAATGGAGTTATATCCTGTTGTCAGTGACCTCACATGAATCTCTCGTCTCCATGCATGTGAACCTCTGCATTTCAAGTCATGTTTCCTGCTAAGCCCCGGCTAGGGACTACTCTTTATTGTCATGTGATCAAAAGCTTGTTGTTGCTATGGAAATGCACAAGTACACATTTAGGTCAGAGAGGAGAGAGTGAAAGAATTTCTACACACCCAGCGCACAGCTCCCCTACCAAAGGTCCACGCACGCACACACACACACACACACACACACACACACACACACACACACACACACACACACACACACACACACACACACACACACACACACACACACACACACACACACACACACACACACACACACACACACACACACAAAAAACTGGACGCACGAATAACCAAAACCCACACCTCTCAGTCCTCTAGTGTTGTAATGGTTGTATTATAGTGTAGTAGGGCTTGCGGCATGTGAAGATCAAATTAAACCACTCCAGTAGGTACGGGTAAAGAAGTGCTGCTACCCGTGCCATCAAAATAAACTCGCTCTTAGATCAAAATGAACAAATGTGGAAATTAAATTTGAAAATTTAAAGTGCAGAGCAACCAGTTCATTAAAAGTCATGCAAACATCTAAAAATCTTTGAGAATCATACAGAAATGTTGCAATAGAACCACACAAACACACACAAATGTAAGAACACACAAGATTTGATGGACACAGACACACACTACTCCTACCCCTGGGCTCAGACCAGAAGCCCCCCATCATCAGAGTCCTAGATTGGAAAGAGCCCAGAGAAGAGAGGAGGCAGAATTGAACCTCTAACCCCACCTCTCTGCCCCCATGGCAGGAGCCCACCTACCCCTGGCAGTCCCGAAGCACACCCAGCTCCCAGCGGCACTTACGTCTGGACTTACATGGCGGCGGGCTGAGCCCTGTCCCACTCCTGCTCCGGCTGTGTGTGTGTGTGGGTGTGTGCGACAGTGTGCCCCCCATCAGCACCAGGCCCATCTCCTCGGCGCTGCAGGGGAACACCTCCACGTAGCGGCAGTTGACCCCCCGGGGCCCCGACATCATCTGCTTGTGCAGCCGCTGGGAGGCCATGAAGGCCCTCTCTGGGGAGGAGATCTGGATGAAGCAGTCCCCTGACGGGCGGCCCTGGGAGGAGGGGGGAGGGAAGGCCAGTGACAGGTTAGCAACTGGTGTGAACGGGGCTAGGGCGGGGCCGAGGCGTGGAGCTGCTAGGGGCTGTAGGCCCTCACTCTGATGCCGTCCACCACGGCCCCATATGTAAAAGATATTCAAATGATGGGGCCGGCTGTGCTGGAGGAGAAAGCCAAGTGGATTGGATGGGAGTGGGGGATTGCAAGCGCTTCATATGCACAGTCGTATATTGAACTTGTGTTTCAGTGGACGGGACAATATTATTTATTATCATATTAACAATATTCATAAAAACCCAATATGCATACGGGTCATCTCTGGTCAAATAATCCGATAGCATCAGGAGAGACGCCAGCAAGTTAGACTGCCTCCCTTTGGACGTGGACCGGCCCGTACCTGTTGGTTCAGCACCATGTGCACTCCGTGGGGCCTGATGTCTCTGGTGAACTCGCCCAGGAAGGTGAGGATGTCCTCAATGGTGGCGGTGTAGGGCAGCCCTCGTAGTCTCAGGCAGTCTCGCACACCGCCAGGAGAGGGCAGGAGAGAAACGGTGGGCAGCATGGACACCAGGGGAGCAGGGGCCACAGAGATGAGGGGGGCTGAGGAGTACCGGTTCAACACCTGCAAGCCCACACACACACAAAAGATACAGTTACACAGTGCTCGGCGAACACACCTAAAAGACCATACAAACAAAGATACAGTTACGCACTGCTCGGCTAACACACGGCCCAGAGCAAACAAGCAAACAATACTCCACCGGCAGCGTCCCCTAACCGGCTCATCAGCCCACTGACACTGTTTGTTTTACACACTTTCATCTGTCAGGAGTCTTGTCCGCCCCTCAACTAAACTCTCTGCCGGAATTCACATTACACACGCATTACGGAGAAGGAAAATTCATGACATACTTGTAATCATTTAAAGTTTAAGTGTGTGGGATTGTTTGGAAATTTTACGCAACTGGTTTAATCATTCATTTACAGCATAGGGTCTATTAAGACTCTGGATAGATATGGATATGAAATGGTTGCTTCACACAAACAAGGAAGAACAAGCTAGACAATGTCCCTTTCAATGCGCAGGTGATCATGAGTTGTTTAACTCATTATCCAGTATTGTGTGTTTAAGATATGTACACCCCACCCTTAAACCCTCTTTTGACTTCAGCCTGAGCAACTCCAGAACCACCAAATTCTTAACATATGTCTACTAGTAATTATTTCATTCTGTAGTTTAATTATCTTTTATGGTCAATTTCAAGTGATTTTGTGTTTCTCGTAAAAGGTGATCTAGCTTAAATACTAAAACAATTTGGTTCTTCTATTATGGCCAATTATGGTAAAGAGCCATCTGGCTGGTGATCGATTGGTTTGATTCCTAGTTACAAGGTATGCTTCCAGATTTGAAACCACAGCGGGTGCCTCTTCTGACTCCCTCGTTGCAGAGGGGACAAACCTTTTCCGCGGTTCACCTGGTTAACAGCTTAAGTCTGCCAAGTTGGTGTTCTGATGTAACAGCCTAAGCAGCAGAATCTATATCCACCTCTGAACTCCAAACCAGTGCTTCCTACAACGCCCCCCCGCTCCTCCCTCCCCCCGCTGCCCTTCACTCCTAGATGCATTGACTACTGACGGACCCTCATGCCTCTACCCACCTGCTGCACCTCCGCGGCCGTGCTCTTGAACAGCTCGATGTATCTCTTCCCCAGGATCTCCTTGTGCTTCTTCAGGGCGCTCTGAGCGTGCTCCTCGCAGGAGAACAGGACGAAGGCGTCCCCGGTGGGGCGCCCGTCTGGGTAGCGCACAAACAGAATGCCGTCGCCGCCCCCGCTGACGTCACACACCTCGGTGGGCCCCTCCCCCTGGCCGAAGAAGGCCAGCACCTGCTCCTGCGTGGCGGTGAAGGGGAGCCCCCGCATCCTAACGATGACCTGGTCCTCTCGGGACAGGAACAGGGCCACCTCGTTGGAGGTACCTGACGCCCAACCAGAGAGAGGCAGAGCTTTGGTTAAGGGGGGAGGAGAGGGCCTCATCGATACCGGTCGAGCCAACCAGAGAGAGGCAGAGCTTTGGTTAAGGGGGGAGGAGAGGGCCTCATCGATACCGGTCGAGCCAACCAGAGAGAGGCAGAGCTTTGGTTAAGGGGGGAGGAGAGGGCCTCATCGATACCGGTCGAACATCTCCCACTCGGATCATCCTTGATAGCTGTTCATTAGCATTAGTGATGCTTCCCCAAGTCAAGGACGGTATTCTAAGCTTTATTCTGAATTGAATCAAGGATTAACCCTTATCATTGTACAACCCCTTAAAACGATTGGTGACAATAAGGGGATTACATTTTTGTTACAGAGACAATCTTTCTTTTATAATGTTTAAATCATGAGAGTAATTCTGAGCCCACATCTGCTGGTTGATACAATCGGTGTGGCGCTAGGAGAATGGGGTACCCTTCATAATAAATACATGAACATACATAGCAGGCGTAAGGGGATGGCCCTGACTTGTTGTGGTAACAGTGATGAGAGGCTCCCTATTGTTTCTGAAGTAGCTAACACAATGACATATCTCCCAAATCAAGGGATTGGTTTTGCATGACAATGAGACAGTCACTTTAGTAAGTAAGCTTTTCATTCAATAAAAATATTCTATCCAAGTTTTTAAAGTTATCTCTGTACGCGGTTCTGCCGAGAACTTAACATTCCCAGAAATGTTTCTCAAGTAAATTTGCTACGTGGTTCACTCACCTCCTGCTATCTTCAGGAAGTCCTCTCCTGTTGCCTTGTAAACCTGAAAGTAAATAGTAAAAAAACACTTCAGCCGGTGCATTGCTTTGCCAATACCAACAAGGTATCATGGGGTGTGACATTGATATGGAAGGGGCTGAATTGTTCCCAAGTGCGAGGAGCAATGCTGATGAAGTACTGGACGGTAGCCCCAGTGAGCTAGATTAAGAGGATTTACCTCAATGTAGCGGTTCCCCATGTGGTGCTTGTGTCTCTGCAGAGCCAGATCTCTGTGCTCTTCATTGATGAAGCGCACCAGAGCTTCTCCGTTCCTCCTTCCCTGAGCGTTAAGGCACAACGCCGCACCACCTCTGTAGTACAAGACCACATATTCCGTTACAAATACTTTGTAAATAACACGCTGTGAACACATTAAGACATTAAGAAAAGCAACAGAAGTAAATAGTTAAGAAACGTACTTGGCAATGTTGAGTCCTCTGAAGAAGCGAGCGATGTCCTGGTCTGAGGACTGCCAGGGCAGGCCTCTGGCTCTGATCACAGAGTTATCGCACACCTTCTCCATCTTACTGCTGCGCACAACAACATAGGGCCAATGAGCATGCTACACGAGGACTTGGAGCAATTGTGTATAGGTTTTTACTGTACTGACAAAGAAGTTCTGCTTACCATGTGCCCGTTTCAAATTTCTCGTTGACTCTCTCTGGGTACAGAAATGTGTGTGCTGTAATGGAGAAAATGTTTTATCGGTATTGGTAATTATTGGTATTATTCTTAATAATAAATTATTTCTAATATAAATATGTATATATATTTTGCAGTTAGTCACAATTTGATAAGAGCAAATACCAAGTATGTTAATGTCCTATTGTGGTAACCTAAAGCCTTGTGTAGTAAAGCCACTCACAGAGGGGTTCAGGGAGCAGGGCCAGGGCGATGCTGGCCATGGCCTTCACGTTCTGCACAGCCGCTTCTCGGGGTAGCACCTCCGACGAGTCCAACACCGTCAGTTCATCCACAGGTAAGTTTAGAGCTGGGATTGATAGAAGTCAAGGAGACCACAGGAGGACACACAGCACCAGCCCATAAAAGCATGTTCTGAACGGTTTTAAATAGATATAAAAAAAAAATACAAATAATAGAGTATTTTAGGGCATGGAAGACCAACCAGGAGAGAGAAAAGGGGTGTTCAGGAGAGAAATAGAAACGGAGCCAGAGAGAGAGAGGGATAGGGAGGGAGACGTCAGTAGTTCCGTACTAAAGGGTGTGTGGGGGTCAGCCCTGTTGGCTAAACACACACTCTTTCACTATACGCTTAGCCCAGTGCTGCCATTGTTTCTCTATTTGCATTTCAAAACCTTGAGTCTTGTAGCCAACACCCCATGACTTGTGAACCTTTAATTTGTGCATTTTCTGCATGGTGCGCCATATGTCTCCCTCACTACCATGCTGGGGGCAAACAGGCACTAAAGAAATCCCAACAAAAACAAACAAACAAATACAGCAGACCATGCGAGCACCCAGCCTCCTGAGGGAGGGGGCTGACGGCAGCCAGGGGGGTGAGGATACATTCAGCCATGAAGTGCACATCTACGGCCTTGAGGTCAGACGCAGGGAAGTGCTTTCTGAACTCCTTCCGCAGGTCAAAGAATGAGAAGAAACACTCTGGCACCAGGAGGTTCTATAGACACGGGGAGAGAAGGTCCATTTCAAACAGTGTGTGTGGCGTGTGAACAGGCCACAATGCAGCAGCTGGGTGACACGGCTTCAGGAAAGTGACTTTCATCTTTATTGGCATCATTAGGCTGTGTACTTAAGCTTGAACAGCATAGAGTTCAAATGTGATGCGCATTGTTCCACATCCCACGCCGTCCAACAGGTTGAGGGGTCAGCTCCGTGCGTGTCGATGTATTATGTACACTCTCAAGAATTCAGTTATGTTAATAGCTCTCTGGCTCGACAATGCACTGGCAGAGTCGCTTGGGAGCAGCGGGCTGATTGGAGCAGGTTATGTAGGTCTCTCCCTGCCTCTTGCCAGGTGTATCCACCCTCCCCACGCACTCACCTTGCCTGCTGCCTGGGGGTGAATGACTTGCCGAATGTGGAGCTGTCCGTCAGTACACAAACACACCGAGGTGCCTGCCCCTATGCTGTTCACCTCATTGGTTAGTGTTAGGTGAAACTGTAAAGGGAGAATAGGAAAAGTATTTGTATTGGGCACACTAAAGCATACACATCATGGTGCAGGATGTGTTGGTTTCTGTACCATTGTTGATTTGGTTTCAGGAAGCAGCATCCATTTGGTACATTAGAACTGTTATTCAGTCTGTATTAGGAGCATTATTATACTTATTCAGCAACAACCACCCACTTCCCAGAAAGTGTGGTTCCCTACCATTCCATTACAGTGCCTATTAACCCACTGTTTGTGTTATGATGTGCTTAAACAATTGTAACACATCACATCATGTACGCTTATAAACATTAGTGTAAAGGATGATTTGATTGCTTGTACTCCAGTAGATTATATACCTGATTTAATGCACTCTCCAGGTTTGCGGCAGTTGAGACAGAATCAGTGAGGGATCCATTATCTTCCTCCGCCTCCTCTTGTTTTTCTGTCAGGTCGCAGAGCTCCTGCTTGATCAGGAGCTCATTCACCCTGCCCAACTGGTTTGAGGAGACACAAACATGTCAGGCAACTGCTGTACATAGCCTACACCTCAAACGATGTCAGCTTACACATATCACAAGCCTTATGTCAAATGTTTAACAGCTCCTTACATCATCATAACCCCCTATGTTTACTGCCCCCAATGCAATTAATTGTATTCGACATTATAGGCCTATATAACTTTAAAAGAAGAATATCTCTTTTTTAAAAAAAATATCTACCGTTTTGTTCTTTAAGTCCACCAGCTGCCACACTAGTTGACCGAGCTCCTTTTCGTCCGATCCCAGCAGATCTCCGCTGGCGCCAGATGTGTTCGCGAACAACACCGCCAGGTAGTCTACCTGTGCCGTCATTTCCAAAAAGAAAAAAAAAAGAAATAAAGCGTACCTAATAATACAATCTCTTACTAGAGAACTCCCTCAAAAGTGAACTAGAAAGAAACTAGCGGTGGCAATCGTCTAAACTAGGCTCGTACACCTTCACGCCAAAGCATTTAGGCGAGGTAAATAGCTCCAGGTTTAGAGTGGGAAATATATGCAAAACGTCCGGCAGTCACCATAGTGGAGAAATGGCTGTGGTTCCGTTTTTGTAGTGTGCCTACCTGTGGAGTCACGTGACCATATACCTGCCCTCCCTGGTTCAGGTGGTTTTCAAATAAGGACGTGGCAGATAGACAATCATCACATCACTTATGTGACACAATAACCTGCCAATCCGCTAGATCCTATACCATACATGTAGTTAATGTAATAAACTAAATTAATACATTAATTCGTATAAAAAGTATCAAAAACTGGATAATGTGTCGGTCTAAACGTAGTTTAAAGTGTAAATGAAACTAGGCTGGTTTCCTCTATTAAGTCTTGAGTTCCTCGATTGAGTTTGCATGCAAATCACATTTAGTGAGATAAAGCACAAATATTTAATTTCGCTCAGTGATAGGCCTAAAAGTTGATTTATTTATACAGTGAGTTCATACCATGACTGTTATAGTTTTAGCACAAAGCATGTGAATACTTTAAATATGTAACCATCAACCATTAAATAGGCACGGTAATTTGTAGCGCGTTTCCGCTGATTTAATGATTCCTAATTCAGAAGCGCGGATCTTATTCGCCGAAACTGATCTGAGGTCGGTTGACCCGCGGATGCGCGTGCTCCGGAAATAATCACAGAAACCGGAAGTTTACCCTAGAGGGACAGCGATGGCGGGGGATACCGCCACAGAACTGCTCTTTATTGACACATTTAAACATCAAAGTGCAGAGGTAATGTCTCGAAAGCCTCACAATTGCATAATCAGCACCCTTCCCTACCGGGGAAAGTGTGCCGTTTATTCTGTTGTGCTTAACGCACCTTGAACGAGGCTTAAACCACCAACAAGTTCACCGCTAGTAACAACGGTAGCTCAGCTAGCGTCAGTACCTTAGGATATAGCCGCAAACTGTAATGAAATCAATCAAATGCATGTCATTTATTCGATTTTGATGTTGCTTTTAATGCTGTTGAATATTTTCAGTTTGGTTGTTGACGATATAACGACCCGTGTTATTGTCTACTGCGCATGTCCGTGTCCTTTTTTAGTTGTTTTTTTTGCAGTCTGTTGATATCGGTTGATGCAAGGGAAAGCACAGTGTTTGTGGTATTGAAGGCAGTGCAGATACTGTGCACAGTTTGGTTTCTCACTGTTACTAATAAGTCTTAAAAACTGATCTGTTTTCATCCACAATGAAGGAAGTGTGTTTGTGTGTGAGAGAAATTATTTAACAAGATAATTGCCTATTGCTTCTCACATTAGTTATTGTGTGTGAGAGAGTTTTTGGATGTGTCTGTGAGAGGGTTTTTTTGTGTGGGTGTGTGACAGAGGGTGTGTTTGTATGAGATTGTATGCGTTCGACTAAAAGTGATCATTGTTTTACAGTTAACCAACATCGACGTGGTGCGGTTTCCATGTGGGGTTCTAATCACAGAGGTGCGGGTTATTCCTCCAGGAATCAAAGCGCACAGTAGCTTACCCGACAGCAGAGCATTTGGGTAAGGGTGGACAGTCAGATCGTTTGTGCTCAATACTTCCATCCAGATATGCTTATCGATAAAATAACTAAGTAACATTCATAGAAACCCATGCAGCCGTGTTCAATCCCCATAAATCATTTTGTAATCATAAACAATGTTGTGTCTCCAGGGAAACGTCCCCTCATGCATTCCAGCTGGAGTTGTTCTTCAATAATGTCGCCAAACCAAGCCCTTGCTTCCACAGGCTTGGCAGGTCAGACTTCTCTACTTTTACATTTCAATGTTATGTGTTATTATATCACCAACTCATGTCCCTTCTCGTTCTGTCTCTGGGTGGACGCAACATAAACGGTGGCGGTCTCACCTGTTCAACCAGTATGGGTGGAGTCTTTTTCTCTAATGTGTTCTCACAAGGAGAACAGCTAGTGTGTGTGTGCTTGCATTAACAAGCACCAGTTTGAACCTTTAACAAGTATCTGTTCAGTTGGTGATCAGGTCTCACCAGCAGAAATCAACCCCTACTTTATACCCGCAACCAAGTAGCCCTAGAGAGAAAAAGCAGCCTAGTGGTAGAGTGTTGTAATGCATCCATATTTTTGAAATGATATTTTATGGAGACGCTGTATACCCTATATATATATATATATATATATATATATATATATATATATATACCCATGTAAATAACCTATATTAAACGGTGGTTGGACAATTGTCTGTTTTTATTTGCATGCAAATGCATAGCTTCTAATCATTGTCATACTTTCCGCCCTCAGTCTTGAATATGATGAGAACAAGTCCATCGTTTTCAGACCTAGTGGAAAGGTAAGAAGATCTTTTTGGATGTGATACCAGCCACCTCTTATGTAGACTGTGACGAAGCCATACAAAATCGTAAAGTCTGAAACTACTACCACGATGAACTAATCGCTAGGGCATGAAAGCCGAAAGACTTGGCCATTGCAAAGATAATTGCGCCAGTTCTATACTATATTTCCTGTCGTCAAGCCCCTTCATCCATCATCTATAGTCACCACTAGTTAAGAATCACCCGTGGTTTAATTGCTCTACTCACTGCATATTGTTTCCAGCACATTTAGAGCTTTCAGTAGTTGCATTAAACATTTATGATCCTATCTGTATTCTGTACAAGCGTTGTATTGATTATATATGTCAGCCATTACAGTCACTCGGAGTAGTAATCAATGTTCCAGTTAAACTTTCGTCAATTTGTCATGAAAAGTTCTCCCATGTCAAAGGGCAACATTATACTACGTGTAATTGTCTCATAAGACTATGCCGAATTAGCCTCTCATTAAAGGGAGAGGGGTATTTAAATGTGGCCTTGAATGACCTATCATATGAATGTCCTATAGAACTGAATCAAGTTGTAACATATTTCATGATAATATATGACACCTTAGTCAGGTTACTTAGTTTTAGGCTGGCTGAGCTTGGTATTTAGATTAATTAGTTGAGATTCATTAGGTTCAGCATAGGGTTGGAGCTATCCCTATTAAAGCCTGTTTGGTTTCTTTGTTTGAAACAGAGAGGGTTGGTCATGGTGGACTCGTGCATGAGTCAGCGTAGTTATGATAGTGGCCTGACTCATGATTAAGGCTTATTAGCCATGTCAGCTTTTTACATTTATGTTTCATGTCAGTCTGTCATAGTTCCAGGAGTTGTCAGGGCTGCAGCATTTTTAAGTAAAATCACTCAAATGTAACGTCCCTGGCATGATCAGTTGGACCATCAGACTGCGTTTCCGTACGACATAGACGGGCTGATAACGTGGTGACTAACTGTGATGGTTGTGTCTGCAGGTGAACACAGATGGACTTGTGCTGCGTGGATGGTACACCAGTCTGACTCTAGCGGTCTATGGTACGGCTGAGCGCGCCCATGGCTATGACCACGGCTCACCGCCACCACCACCACCCCCTCCTCCACAGCAACAGAGCGGAGCCAAGAGGGCCATTAAACAAGGTGGGAGCCCTGATCCCTCCAAACCCCAGTCTCCACTGAAACCTGAACACTGAAACTCGTGCACTTTAAGTCATTAGCATGTGCTAATCATCATGCAATCCCAGTAGATCAGTCAGTAATAATAATTTAATAATTACAATATAAGTAATGCTTCTTTATATTTAAGAATTACAATGATGGTTACTCCATAAGTAATTGAACGTGATACTTTTTATTTTTATTTTTATGGTTTGTATAAATTCTGGTGCCGGTTTAATTGTTTAACTTGTCAAGATGCAACGTTTCTTGAGTATGCCAATAGGCACCTGTATTGTGCACACCCCTTTAACCCAACAGCCTGAATCTTATGTCTCTCAGAGTGGGATACTGACGACCAGTACAATGGAAGCCCACCCAGACCGGCCCCCCGCGGGCCACGCACGCCGCCCGGCCCGCCGCCCCCCGACGATGATGAGGAGGAGCAGCCGGTCCCAGCACCAGGTCAGGAATGAACCCGTCTTACTGGTTGTTGATGACCACGGTGTTGTGTTGTTTTTCTCATTAGTGTGCGTTGAACAATTTCCATACTTCGGTTGGATTACATGGTCTATATTTATATACACTATGGCTCCAGTTGTGGCCATGGAATCTCAACTGGCGAATGTGGTTTCCGTGGTGACCGTTCCAGTGGGGCCAGTGAAGGCGGAGCCGGCGGAAAGTCGTGGAGACTTCCTGGAGGCGGTGTCCCCCGAGCGCTCGCTGCCCGTGGAGGAACCCTACTCTGAGCCCGAGGGGGAGGAGCCAGAAGAGGAGGAGCCGGAGGAGGAAGAGGAGGAGGACGCCAGGACGGAAGGGAGCGTGCCTGAGGAAGAGGAGGAGGAAGATGAGGGTGAGGACGAGGAAGAGGAGATGGAGGAAGGTAGGGCAGTTCTCGTGTCCTGGGATGATGCATTGATGTGTGGCCCGTTCTAAATAGACCACTAATCAAACCCAGCCGTAGTCTGCCAATGTTAACGTACGAGGAGAAGAGGCTATCAGGACAATCTCAGTTAGTGTTGGAATCTTCAGTTTGAACGTGGCATAAATTAGCTGACATTGTGTATAAAGCATCCTCAAATCGCCATGGTTCCTGATGCCTTTGTTGAAGTGGTGTCCTTCAGATCAAACAAACTAACCCTGCATGTCTGCTACTGCCTATGTGTGAGTTGGTCTATAGTGTTTGAATCAGTCATGTCAAGTTTTTAATCTGTGAAATCTGGCCTTAGAACCTCCAGCGGTACTGTGTCACAAGGTCTTCTCCTCGGTCTCTCGCCCTGACAGGTGACGATGGATACGAGCAGATCTCCAGTGACGAGGACGACTTGGACAACGGCAGCTTCAAGCTTCCCAGCTTCGACATGGACTACACTCCGGAGGACCTGGCCTCCGTGCCGCCGGTCCAGTATGACCCGTATGAGCGGGAACTCAGGCCGCTGATCTTCTTCACGCCTCCGTACAAGACGCGCTTCGAGACCCAGCTGGAGAAGGCCAGCGCGGAGGAGGCCAGGGAACCCGACAGCATGGAGCCGTCTGCCGGAGGGGAGGAGGCGGCAGAGGCCGTCACCCAGCTAAAGGAACTCCTGATGGCCATAGGAGAGGACAGAGACTCTCGCTGGGTCACTGCTCTAGAACAGGCGGCTGGATTACTGGCCAAGGGTCTGGGCTTCCTGATTGGACAGGGGGAAGGACAATGGGAGGAGCCAATAGCAAACTTCGTCCAGTGGGCTCTTCAAGGCTTGAGTATGGACATTGCAATAACACAGCCCATCGCTCTTAACCTCAGACAGCTGAAAGCCGGAGCCAAGCTGGCCTCCTATCTGGCCGAGTGCCCTCAGGGCCTTACAGCGCTGCTGCGCGCGGGGGCCCTGGGTCAGCTGCTGGAGCTGCTTCACGTGGCCCACGTCTCCTCAAGCCTAAAGCTCAGCATCCTGAAGGCCCTGGACGCCCTCACAAACGCTCCTGCTGGGGTGGAGGCCTTCCTGCACGCTGGGGAGGGGGAGAAGAGTGGCTATCAGGTCAGCAGCCTAACGCAATTTAAGAATGAGCACCCTTCTTAATTCATGCCAATTAATAATTTTCTTAATTAATTAAGTGTGTGGTGATGTTTTTTTGCTATTGGAACGGTATAACGGGGATGCAACACCTGTACTCGTACGTCTATCCAAGGACACTGTGTTAAAGATGAACTGCGAACCTTGTGGTGATCCAGCTGTCTCGTGTTCCCTGCAGTGTTTGGTCCAGCTGTTTTTGAGAGAAGAGACGGTCAGAGTGGTAACCGCTGGCAACGCCATCCTTCAGAAGAGCCACGTCTACGAAGTACTGGTGGACCTCCAGCAGACTGCTACCGTGTGGAGTGAGCCTCAGCAGGTACACACACACGCCACAACAGAACACACAACAAACATCCCACACCCAACGTTACATCATACACCATACCTCAACACACACACCCACCATACACTAGGGCTGTCAAAATTGCTCAAAAATGACATTCGAATGTTCGTTTGGAAAAAAATCACGAATTCGAACTATTCGAATATCGCGTTTTTGGATACATTTCGAACGAATATTCGAACTTCGAATATGTTTGCCGTCTCGTTGAGAGTGCTGGTGGGCCGCGGCTTCCTGCTGGGCATTTCCTTACTTTAAAACGAGGGACATCGCGAACAGACAGAGGCTCATTCACAAAGCAGTTAGGCGCTTGTACCGCGGGAGTGTTTTTTCACATTCAAATATTATGAGGGACATCGCGAACAAACAGAGGCTCACTCACAAAGCAGATAGGCGCTTGTGTAACCGAGCGTTGGCACTTAGATATTTATATGACAAGAATGACACAAGCGTGGAAGGGAAAATAGTCTCGTTTACTTAGTACATATCAGAAGTCACCCAGTCACAGCGTGAGAGCTGGAATACCTATATCCAAGTACGGAAACCCCGAGGGGATAAAATACATTCGCTCTTCACAATACTAGTCTGTTACACTTGTACCGCGGGAGTGTTTTTTTCACATTCGAATATTATGAGGGACATCGCGAACAGACAGAGGCTCATTCACAAAGCAGATAGAGGCGCTCACACCGCGGGAGTGTTTTTTCACATTCGAATATTAATTTTCACGTTCGAATTCGCGTTGTTGGATACATTTCGAACGAATATTTGAACTTCGAATAATCGTTGACAGCCCTACCATACACCCCACAACACAACACATACACACACACACACACAAACTATGAGATGTATTAATCCAGGATTCGATTTCGTACTGGCAATGACTCTGCACTTCCCTTTTGCCAGGAGGAAACGGATGACGCCGACAGCCCTATAGAGGAGGAGCCATCATTAAGCCCCTCCCCAGTGAGTGAAGCAGAGCTGGATAGGCTGGCTGGAGTTCTGGAGGAGTTGCATCATCTCCTGGAGACTGCCCCCCACACCATGGTACAGCCTCCTGGAAAAGCCTTCCCCACCACGGTCCGGATTACAGGCCCCCAGGAGAGGGATGACCCATATCCAACACTGTACAGGTAACACTGAATCACCACCCTCAAGCTGGGAGAAATATCAACTTTAAAAATGTCCTTTCTCAAAAAAAGACTCAGGTGGTTATGGTTAGAAGATTTGTGATGAGGCCACACCGTGGTTTATTTATAACTGCTATGGAGCTAAATCATTTGACTAAGGGGAGCTGGGGACTGACACCATTTTTGAAGGTTGGCGGAGATGTATCCTTTATCGATCGATGCCAGCAGGTGATTGCAAAACCAAATTTGGAGGTGGATGTGCCACTCACGGTGAGAAGTTGTTCCTCCTCACAGATACATGCTGGCCTGCTGCTTCCTGGAGAGCACCACGGTGGTGCTGTCCACGGGCGTGGCCTCGGGCCACCTGGGCGTGGCCCAGGCCGCCCGGGAGCTGCTGCGCCTCCTGTCCCTCACGCAGCCTGGCCTGCTCTTCATGATGGCGCAGCCCGCCCCCACCAACCTGCTGCTGCGCGTGCTCGCCAGTGCCGCCGACACCGAGGCGGCGGCGGAGGAGTGGGGCGGCGAGGGCCACCTGGCGGGCCCGGCGCTGGGCGAGGACGGCTTCGGCGCCTGGCTCATGCAGGCGCTGCACGCGCTGCAGGGCGTGTCTGAGCTCATGGGCCACGTGGCGGCGGGCGGCGAGGGCGCGGCGGGCCTGGAGGACGGGGACAACGCCGAGGTGCTGGGCACCCTGCACGCCCTCTACCTCATCACCTTCACGCAGACGGGCCGCAGCGCCGTGGCCCACGCGCTGGGCCTGGACAACAACATGTCCTGCCTGCTCACACTACTGCAGCACCACGGCAAGGACGGCCAGGGGTGAGCTCACAGCCCGCCTCCTCATGATGGGCAAGGGAACGTGTAGTCGATTAAACTAGTGAAGATAAGTCCACTACCGACGCCCTGATGTATAGAAGTAACAGACTCATAGTTAGTGTAATGAGTGTAGTGTTTCATTTGCCATGACACCTATCTATCCATTCACTAGTCCACTCCCACCTCCTCACTCTACCCCATGCCCTGTCATTGGTTGTCTCCTCCCAGGGAGACCAAGGCCCGCAAGGCGGTTACGTACAACTACGCCTGCATGCTGGTGCTGGTGGTGGTGCAGAGCTCCAGCGACCTCAGCATGATGGAGCAGTACGCAACGCCGCTGCTCACTCTGGCCAAGGCCGACGACACCAACGCCAAGCTACAGGGTATGATGCAGTAACCTGCACAACACACTGTTTACTACCTAAAGATCACCATGTGTGTGTGTGAGCATGGGAGTTCCGGTTGTTTTTTGATGGTCAGTTGTTGCGTTCCAGAGCTGAGCAAATGGCTGGAGCCCCTTGAGAAACTCCAGTTTGAAATCAGCAGCATTCCCACCCTCATCGACTATGTCAAACAGGTACCACCACTCGGTAGTTGTTTCTGAATGTATACTGCTGTTCTTATGTTGTGTTGCTGTGTGTGTACTTTTTAGGTCAACTCAAACGCCATTCCAATAGGCAGACAGACTCGTACTCATGATTATTTTAAAGGAACACTTTACATTTCAGTCACAAAGCTTTTGCAATTAGGCTGTCAACATCTCATAAGAAACGAATGCAAAAAATGCGTTTTCATGGATATGAGACCAGCGATCGGTGCAGGCTAACAGTAGTTCATTTCATTACAAACCGGGCTCCCATTAGGCCCTCCCATTGTCGTGCCGGTGTGCTCACATAGAGCAGTGTTTGCGCAGGGACTTTCTGAAATCCTTTCTGTTTGGCAGAATGTGGAGAACGTGCTGACCCCAGAGGGAGCCGGGCTGGTGACCGCGCTCCGGGTCCTCTGCCACATCGCCTGTCCTCCTCCTGCTGTCGAAGGTCAGAACCCCTACCGCCATACTGCTCACTGCTACTAGAGGCTTTCATCTCAGGCAACGGGCAGTCCATTAAAATAATTGCTACACAAATCAGGGTCCCACTAATCAGATTTTAGATTAAAGTCTGATAGTAAATCAGCTCCGATCTGGGAGAACAAGCATTTCACTTACGTTCACTCCATATATACTCATATATAAACGAGGCGTAACCACGGTCCTTTTGATCCCTTGGTTTCAGGCTCTGGGCCGTCTGCCCCCAGATGTTCTACTGTAACATTGTAGGACTGTTGGATAGGGCTCCCAGATTAGAGGGCCCTTGCTCAGGGCTAGAGGTAGGCTGTGGAGACAGTGGGGGGTTTTGACGAGTACCACGGAGCTGGAAGTGGAACCCCCCTAGCCAGTGTACTATCCTCCACACCGCTCTCCTCTCACACACTAACCTGGGGTTCAGACCTAGACGCTCCTCCCAGTCCATCCTTTCCAACCGTCCCCCTCTGCTGCCCCCTACAGGCCAGCAGAAGGACCTGAAGTGGAGCCTTGCGGGCGTTCAGCTGTTCTCGGCCGAGGGCCTGGACACGTGCGTGCGCGTGCTCCAGAAGCTGTGCGGCGTGCTGCTGCAGCCGTGGCGCGTGCACGGGCCGGTGGGGCCCACGCCCGCGCAGCGCTGCGTGGTGCTGAGCGTGTGCGCGGGCGCCCTGCAGCTGCTGCGCACCATGCTCACCGAGCTGCTGCGCGGCGGCGCCTTCCAGTTCCGGGACGCGCGCGTGGCCAGCGTGCTGGTGCACCTGCACATGGTGGTGTGCTCGGTGCCGGCGTCGGGGCGCCTGGACGGGGAGGAGGTCAGGGTGCAGGGCCTCATCGTGGACGTGCTGCTCACCTTCACCCAGGGGGTCAGCGAGCAGGTGGGTGCTGTTTCTGCGTGGGTTGTACTTAGACTTAGACTTGGCTTTATTGATCCTTTTGGGATGACTCCCTCAAGGAAATTGAATTTCCAGTAGCTTACAGAAACATAACACAGTATATGTACAATATAAGATAAAACAATAAACTCTTAGCAAACTATGAAAAGTAAACAATAACAGTAAACAATAAACTCTTAGCTAATATAGAAAGTAGAGATAAGAATAGAAGTAAAACAGTATAGAGGATAAATATATATAAATATATGGCTGTATATGGCATTGTGTGGTCATACAGGGGATAAATAAATAAATGACAAACGACATTCGCAGGAATTAGCAGTTAAATAAATTAAATTAGCAGTTAAATTAAGAGGTGGATTAGGTTATTGCACAAAAAAAGAAGAAGAGTGTCCAGGTATGTATGTGGGTAGAATAGATTATTGTTATTGCACAGTGCACCACTCCTTCCCTTCTGTCCTCTTTACTCTATTTCCTCTATTTTCTCCTCCCCCCGAGTGAGGAGTTGTAGAGTGTGATAACATGCGGGACAAAGGAGTTCTTTAGTCTGTTGGTCCTAACCTTGGGAAGGAGCAGCCTTCCACTGAACAGGCTCCTCTGGTTGCTGCAGGGGGTGGCTGGCATTGTTAATAATGTCCAGCAGTTTATCCAGTGTCCTCCTCTCTGTCACCGTCACCAGTGAGTCCAGCTTCATGCTGACCACAGAGCCGGCCCGCCTGATCAGTTTATCCAGTCTGGAGGTGTCCCTCTTGTATATGCTGCCTCCCCAGCACACCACAGTGTAGAAGAAGACGCTTGCAACCACCGACTGGTAAAACAGTTCTGGGTGTAGAAAGAGCGGAGGACGAACGTTGTAATTTTCATGCGTCTTTGTATAATGTTAAGGCGGCGGATAAGAAGACAAAAGTCAACGTTTAAATATTCTATAAGCGTTCTCTGGTTAATAATCGTAATATAGAGAACCGTTGACTCTTCTTGAAATGAATCCAAATCACATCTAGGACCATATATGAATTGATTCTACATCAACTTTTCATCCAATCCTGTGTGGATTACCATGTGCATTTGTGTGCCAGGTCATATTGTAGTAAAGATAATTTCTCCTTCTCGCAGGCGACTCACACTGAGGAGACTTTGGCCAGTAACACCTGGTGTCTGATGCTGAAGGAGGTGCTGGGGGCCCTGATGAAGGCTCCAGAGGGCCTATTCTCTGGCCTCACCCTGCTGTCTGAGCTGCTGCCTCTCCCACTGCCCATGCACAGCACACAGGTAACCTGGAGCAGAACACAGATCTTACGGAACCCACCGCTTATTGCCATGGGATGTTATAGGGGCTTTTAAATGCATATTCTGTTTCCAGAAAAAGAGTGCTGAGACACGCATGCATAAATATATACATATAGGTGTGTATGTATGTCTTTATTTTGGATTTGGACATCTCCCTGCCAATGTCAGGACCGCAGAGTCGCTCACTAGCTTCTGCAAAAGACTCATGACTCACCTGTTCAGAGTTCACCTAGACTCTGCATAGCGTACACTCTTCAAATGTACTCATTATAAATCGCTTTTGATAAAAGCGTCTGCTAAATATAAAATGTAAATGGATACTTACTCTTGCTGGCCAATGTGCTACCCGAGCTTTAATGAAGAAAGAATGAACAGTTCATACTGAACTTAATCCACAGACACTAACACAGTATTGAGTCCACTTCAAACCCACGCCCGCGTCCTGATGTGTGTTCCTCCTCCCCCTGGGCAGGCGGTCTCCGTGGATGACATGGCGGTGGCGCTCAACACCAGGAAGCTGTGGAGCATGCACGTGCGGGCGCAGTGGAAGGTGTTTGCTGAGGCCCTGAAGTGTGTGTGCGGAACAGCCTGCCCGCCGCTGCTGGCCATGCTGCGCAGGGTGTGTGTGCAGCTGGCCGACCTGTCCGCCACCACCGCCACGCTCATCATGAAGTCCCTGCTGGAGCTTGTGCTGGAGGAGCTGCAGCCGTGAGTACACCACCACCACGCACGCACGCATGTTAGGGCTTTGACTCCGAACTTCGTTATTCGAATATCATTTGAATATCAAAAAATGCATCAAAATTCAAACAAATATTAGGCAGCCCTTAATATTCAAACCTGTTATGGGCAGGCCAAGAGGGAGAGACGTCGGAGAACCCCACGCAGTCTATTCATAACATTGTATGACCACGGAAGATGCAGTGAATGAAGTATTGATTAGACAGTGATTTATTAGAAACCTAATAAACCGTTGGAACACGCAAGACCGGTAACCATAGCAACGGCGATAAACAAACCTTGCGAAGCACAATCCAGGTCTTACTGAAGGCATTTAATGGTCAAAATATTATTAATAAATATTCGAATATATTTGAATATTAATATTAATAAACAAACAAACTTCGAATATGATTTTTGGGCAAAAGTCAAAGCCCTAACGGACGTGCACGTGTTCATTGACCTTCAGGAATTCAGTGTCAGTACTGCCTTCATTAACAATCATCTGCATCTGTAATTGCTTTAACACACATAATAATAATAACAATAATGGATTGAATTTATATAGCGCTTTTCTAGACACTCTAAGATGCTTTACAGTGCAGGGGGGACCTCACTAACCACCACCAGTGTGTAGCACTCACTTGGGTGATGCAAGGCAGCCAATCTGCGCCAGAACGCTCACCACACACCACCTTGAGGTGGAAAGTGAGGGAATTAATGAGTCAGCCAATCATACAGGTGGATGATTAGGGGGCCAGAATGAATGACCCTGGTTGGTCCAGGACACCGGGGAAACCCCTAATCTTTGCGATAATTGCCCTGGGATCGTTTTATGACCTCAGTGAGTCAGGACCTCGGTTTTACGTCTCCTCCGAAGGACGGCGCCTTCCACAGCACAGTGTCCCCGTCACTGCACTGGGGCATCAGGATTGTGGTTAAGGCCAGAGGGAAGAGTGCCACCTTTTGGCCACCCGACACCACTCACAGCACCTGGTATTCCCAGGCAGTCTCCCATCCAAGTACTAACCATGGCCGACCATGCTTAACATCCGAGATCAGACGAGATCGGGCGTGTCCATGGTGGTAACCCACGCACACACACACACACACACCATGGCCATGTTTTCAATGGAAGTCTGGAACACAGTGGCACAAATATCCAGAAGATTTAGTATTATTCTAGCTGTCTAGTCAACCTGAGGGATATATAAATCAAATTTGTTTGATGAAAAACTTGAAACAACTGAAACGGGATGCCACGTTTCCTAACATGCACTCACACACCAATGCATAACGGAGGACCTCCTAGCGTGTGTAAGTGCAGATAAACCCTGCCAGCTGCAGCCCACTACATCCTGTGTGTGTGTTCTCAGGGCTGAGGGCAAGGCGGTGGGCTGGGGCCAGGCCCTGCGGCTGCTCTCCATGCTGGACGCCCTTGTGTCCCAGCGAGCCTGCAAGGGCGCCGTGCTGCACCTCCTCTCCGGCTCGCCGCCGGGCGAGGACCAGCTGGCGGAGCTGTTCCCCTCGCTGCTGGCCCTGCTGGCGCCCCCCACCGACCACGCCCCGCAGCAGCAGCAGCAGCAGCAGCAGCAGTGCAGCGAGCTGGTGGCCACCGTGCTGCAGTCGCTGTGTGACCAGGTGAGGAGACGTGAGCACAGATGTGGGACTCCCCTTCGCTCAGAATGAGGGAAGGGGAGAAGTTGTCATTACTGCTGTTGGCCGTAATGAGAATAGTAGGGCTGTAGTCGACCAAAGTGTGAGAAATAGAAGAATCATCTGTTATCTCTAGATTAACTTAATCGTCCACAGTGCGCTCCACCTGCTAGCCTGAATATCACGTCCGTGCTGTTAGGAGGAAGTCAGTGGGTCTCAGATCCACTCCTGGTCTGACTCCGACTCGGTTAGGGCAGAGCTTCACTGGGGACGGGTCACACCTGACCAGACAGTAGACCGCTCAGTAGTATAAATATAGCCTGTCACTCAAAAATAAGGAAGGAAGCCTTCTTTTCACCAAAAGTTGTTTTCTTCCTTAAATCAGCGATGGTCTGACCAATGACAGGTTGGTCGGCCAACTGACCAGAACTCGGCAGCCCTAGAAATTAAATTAGGGTTGTATAATAAGAAAATAAACTAGAACTGCAAGCAGTTATGCAGGGGTCCAAGAAGTGTGCATTTCGCCGGCACAACGCGAAGCACGTGTTCAAAACGCTACCCTGGACGCCTCACCCTGACTGCCCCTGACGAGCTGGCTGTCGCCCTGCTAGGTTGACTCCTCCGTCGGTGTGTGAATGTGTGGACCAATAGTCGTTTAGGATCAAAGCGTCATCAACATCCCCGGAACGTAATGTAATGTGAACGAGTCAGTAAGTCAGTATGCTGTTGTGTCCCCAGGACATCTCCCTGGTGGCCAGTCCCCCCGGGGACGGCTGCGTGGCGGAGGCAGAGCAGCTGGCCAACTCGCTGCCGTGCCGGGAGCTGATGTCCTCGGTGTGTGGCTCCTTCCTGGAGGTCCTCGGGACCCCGGAGAGCAGCCCCCCGCTGCTGCTGACCTGCATCCGCACCCTCATGTTCCTCACGGAGCACGACTACGGCCTCTACCACATCAAGTGGTGAGTGGCCGCCGCGCACCCCCCTGCTGCTGTTTGTGTCTGCATCGCGACCTCTGTTAACTGTTAAGCTCCACATACCATGCTACTTTGGTTCCACCAGTTTTACTTTTATTTTGACGGCGTTGGTGCTCTGGTGTCCGTAACCCTTGGTAACGCTGTTGACCTGTGTCCCCAGTGCCCTGAAGAAGCACGGCTCGGCCCTGTTCTCTCTCTTCAAGCGTCTGGCTTCAGCGTTCAACAAAGACTCTGCCGAGCTGCTCGCCGCTCTGCTCGACTTCCTCAGACAGGTCCTCAGCGCTGAGTCCATGGTGCGCACCAGCCCTGAACCTGGTCTATAAAACAAATGTCAAGACGGGATGGAGAGATGAGGCTTACCCCCTGCTCTGTAATGAGTTCAGTGTCCATCCCCGTGTTGTTCTCAGTCTGTTTAATCAGCGTTCTTGTTCTCTTCATGGCCCAGGTGTGCTGTGGCGAGGAGGGCCAGGGGGCAGGGGAGGAGCCAGGCTTTGTCCCGGCCCCACGCTCCGTCACTCTGACTGGCTCAGAGATGAAGGCCCTGCTGCAGTGGGAGGTGTCAGACACACACCCGCTCACTGCTCTCCAGAAACAGATCTCGGTAAGGAGGGGGGGGGGGGGGGGGGGCCTATCATTGGGCCAATTTTTGCCCTCAATGACTGAAGCTATTGGTTTTAGTTTGGCTATGTTTATTTTCAGCTACAATTGTTTTAAGAAAAGTAAAGAAATAATACCAAAAGTGATCCCATTTAAAATGCATCATGAGTTTCTACTTTTTATGCAGTTTTACTCCCTAATCAGCATTTTAGCCCTTCATAAGCATTTATATCCAAATTTGAAGATAAAATGAACATACCGTGATATAATACCGTTACCGTTTATGCATCAAATGATACCGTGATATACATTTTAGTCCATACCATCCAGCCCTACTCTAAACATCTCGTGGGCTCTGTCTGTGATGGGCGGCTGCCCTCATTGACGCTGGGGATATGAATGTGTGAAGGGCTGATTATGGTCCCACGTTCATGCAACGCAAGGGGGTTACGTACCCCCTTACATACTTGCGGACCCTCCTTGCGTCCACCACAAGGGCCCGACGTGCGCCTCCCAAAAATGCTAACCTTCCGTCAAGGCGACGCAGCAGCAAGGGCTGTGATTGGTCCGCTTACTAAAACCCGACGCAGAACCATAAAGGTTCAGCATTGCGTTGAAGCTTCTGCGTGGTCATTGCGTTGTGTGAACATGGAACCATAATCAGCCCTTGAGTCGTTTCTACATTTGTGTTTGCGTCCATAGAAGCTGAGTAAGGAGGACGATACTCTAGAGACCATGTTGGACAACGTTGTGTACCTCAGGCAGTCTTTTGACAACGCCACGGACGTACTTCCTGCGGCCGACACTGAGCCCTCTCTGCCCGGTCCAGAGACACTGCTGGCCCAGTTCAACCACAGGTACACAACTGTACTCAGCCGAGGTCATCCACTTATAAACAGCTGCACTCAGCCCAGGTCATGCACTTGTACACATGTGTGCTCTGGGTTCAGACCACACAGGTCTCGGCTACGGCTCTTCCAAACAATTCCTGATGTTACTATAGCAACAATGTGCCTGTTTGTGACAACACACAATGTCCTGGGTGATTGCCTTCTTCCAGTGGCTGAACAATAGTCTGTCCGGCAAATTGTCAAAGAAAGAATTATTGGACGTGTCCTACCATTTAAATAAAACACTCAATAGTCATAATGTACAAAAAGAAAATGAAAGATGCCCTGTGCAGTAGAGGACTTCAGATGTAATGATAGGGTCGTGTTTTCAATAAAATAAAGCTAAGAATAAATGGACCCTAACAATAGGACTGTGTTCCCCTCTAGGACGGTGTTCATCCTCTCAGAGGTTCTGGACGAGCAGCTGAAGGCTCTGTGGTTCTCTCCCTTCCACGCTGACGACATGGATGCAGAGCTGGACATGGTGAGGAAGTGTGGGGGCCCTCCACTTCTCCCTATGACGTGTGTGTGTGTGCTCGTGTGGGTCTAACTCCTCTCCCTGGGGCAGGTGAAGGTGGACCTGATGGGCCTGGCCCAGCAGTGCTGTCCAGGCCTGGACCTGAAGGCCGAGCTGGAGCGCTCCTTCCTGTCCGAGCCCTCGTCCCCCGGCCACACCAAGACCCCCAAAGGCTTCAGGCTGGGCAAGCACAAGCATGAGACCTTCATCACCAGGTACCAGTTAGGCCTGCAGCGGATTCGAATTGTATCCAAATCCGTTCGGTTCGTTTACCACAGTTCGGAGCATTCTGGAGATCCGCGGATTTCGGTTTCATGAAGGCATTGCCTTATGTAGCGTATTTTGCCTACTGTAGCCTACGTCCGATACAAAAGGGTGTTTAGGACCCAGCGGAATGCATTCTCTCCAGTGCTGCCCGAGCCAATGAGACTGTAACGGTAGCTGTAATAGGTTGTTTTCTGAAGTTCAAGCGCACGATTCCTAAATTTAAAGAAAGTAATTGATACAATTATATTCTAAATATACGGGAGATAAATACAAATGGGTGATAAGCGGGATAACGGCCTTCGAGGTCGACCGGTTCGATGGAAATAATGGTCAGGTAGAGGCAACTCTGGCTTCATGCTGCGCTCGTCGCCAGAGTTCTAAGCCTCGTCGGCCGTTATCCCTTACATGTTACACTCAGTGCACCATGTTTTCAAATGCATTTAGGGGAACATTTATTGCACAAAAAAGCCTTGCAAGTTGACTGATTGCAGTCAATTAACACATTGCAAATAGCCTGTGGGTCTCATTCATTTTTGTGTTTCTCCCCCAAACCCTCCGTCAAAAAAAAGTCTGCCTTTTTACTATCACGGACATGATCCTAATCCGAACCGTATCCGAAACCGAGGCCCAAAACGGTTATCTGAACCGAACCGTGGACACACTGATCCGTTTCACCACTAGTACCAGTCCGGCTCAGTACTTCATCACTTTATTATGTTCTAGCTGCTTTCCTCTAATTTGTTTGACATTTCTTTGTATAATCAATTTGATCAAGTTGTCACAAACTTCATTAATTTAAAGGTGCTGTAGGATAATTTAAGAGCTTAATTTGACTGTCGGGTATTGGTGAGGGGATTATGCTGTGAGACTATGTGCTTCTAATTGACTCTGCCTGCCTCTGTACGAGACCGTTTATAGAACATAGACTACTTTAGCTTCGGTCCAATCAATGGCTCTCTTCCCTGATCGTTTCCTGGGAATCCACCTTGCCTGTCAATGACGGGTGCGTTAAATCCAACACTTCTTGATGGCAGATAAGCGTAGGGAGGTTTTATGTTTTGGCTTGCTTTCTAAATCTTGTTCCATCCCTCCACAACCCTATAAAAAAATAATATATGTCTATATGAGTCAATTTCACCGGTGGTCCGAGACTCAAAACGTGCTCCTGTGTTTCAGCGGGAAGTCTGACTACGTGGAGCCCGCCAAGCGCGCCCACATCATGGCGGCCCCCCGGGGTCGAGGGGGCCGCGGGGGCTTCGGCCAGGGCCTCTGTCGCCCCCACGACATCTTCCGCCAGCGCAAGCAAAACACGTCGCGGCCCCCTAGCATGCACGTGGACGACTTTGTGGCGGCGGAGTTCAAGGACATCGCCACGCCCCTGGGGCTGCTGCCGCCCAAGCGGCCCCCCAAGACCTCCCCCAAGCCCCCCACAAGGGGCCTGTTCACCGGTAACCGGGGCAGGGCCACCTTCCACAGCCAGACCCGCTTCTTCACCCCCCCACAGCCCAAGGGGGTCCTGCTCTCCGGTACGTGATGCTCACACATTCAGATCCTTCATCTCCAGGTATCTACCGCTCAGCGATGACGTCACCGACATTATCCCAAATGGTTCTATCAGGGATTAATCTAAACCAGGAAAGAGGGGCGCTGCGCCTCCTTGTTTCAACCCAGCGCCTCCTTGTCGAAAATTTTAAATTACTTAAAATCTCCCGGAATGGAGAGCGAGCGAGCAAGACCGCGCACAGGAGACAGACGTGCTCCTAACCGCGTTCGCATCTGTGTAGCGAGCGCGCAGCACAACAGAGAGGGATCTAGAAACTGTGCATGAGGCAGTGTGCACGTGAGCCTCAGGCGCCTCCTGATTGGCCTGGATCGGTAAGTCAACCAATCAGTTTACAGTGTAGGCGGGCTTTTATCTCTTCTCCCGATCCAAATTTATCAGTTCAGTGAATCTGAGAGTGTCTGAGAAGAAAGAAAATATAGCGTTTGGTGACTTAGCTTACAGTGTTTTTAAAATGTCGTGCCGCGGGGTGAAGAAAAGCAAGGATTGTCTTGCAAATTTTCAAGACAATCCCCCCCCCCCCCCCCCCCCCCGTCAACAATCCTCTGCCTAGGGCCCCCACACTCCCTAGAATCGCCCCTACCCTCGCCATTGATGTTTTCCCCCTTGTGAATTTTTTCTAGAAAAACCCCTGGTTCTATGGTTAATACGTTTAATGACTTCCTGTCCTGTGGTTATGAGTCATCTGCGGACGGGCCAATAGAGGAGGGGTAACATCTCACTGCCGTCCCAGCAGGGAACTACCCCCGTCGAGAGGGAGGAGGGCGGGGCTCGTCGTGGAGCGCCCAGCTGCAGGCTGTCACTCACAGAGGAACCTATAGCGAACCCCGCGGAGGACAGAGTAACTTCACCCGCGGCCCACTCCCGTCCCGACAGCCCCCTGCAGGTAGTGTGTACCCCCCCAAACACACACACACACGCACACACACGCACACCCCCAAACACACACACACACAGACACACAAACACACAAACACACTCCCAAACACATGGATGACACACCCCATGCACAGGCATACAGACCAACCCCAGTCACACATACTCACAGAAACCACATGACGTCATCTGCCATCAATGCTGATCTGAATGTGTGTTAAGAACCGTGTGTGTCTCTTTCCACTAGGCGCGTACCGCCTGGCTCCTAGAGACAGAGCTCCACGAGGCCGCGGGGGCACTGGCCTCTCTTGGCTCAGTGCTGGAGGAGGAGGAGGAGGACAAGGAGGAGGAGGTGGTGGGGGAGGAGGACAAGGAGGAGGAGGAGGTGGTGGGGGAGGAGGACAAGGAGGAGGACAAGGTGGGGGGGGAGGAGGTGGGCAGGGAGGAGGTGGAGGCGCAGGAGGAAGAGGATCTCAAGGGAGTAAGTTCAGCGGGGGAGGTGGTGGTGGCGGCGGCCGGGGACGCCACGTGCGCTCCTTCACCAGGTGAACCCAGACAGACAATGCCCGACTGTGGAGGCTTTAAACGGACCAAACCAAGCACCCTTCCCACCGGCCGCCTGGAGACCAGGCTTTGGTGGATTGTGATACAGTGACTGTTGAACGAACTTATTTTTTGTGTTAATGTGTGAGGAATAAAGGTTGTTACTGGACTTACTTCAAGTTTTGTGTGGACCTTTTAGTGCATTGGTGCGCGAGCAACACAACAAAATACATGCAACTTTTGTTAGTAATTGTTTGTCAAAAAACACAATTTATGAGTTACAAGCTTTATTGGGATGGGATGTTATTAAATATATAAAAAATACAGGTTCAGTTAGATGGATGGAAAAATTCTGAGTAGATCAAAACAAGCCAAGCTGGTTGAAATTACATTATGCCTCCTCCAGGAAGTCGCAGTTAACAGCAGCTCTGGCATTCTTAGTCATTCAATAAATTATTGCATCTGCCATTTAATTGCATTATATATTCATCACAGATTGAAGACGACATGAAACATTTGTTAAATCAAAAGATAATTTCCTGAAATACATATTTGATCATGTCAATAACAAATCGTTCAAAATGATCATTACGAACCATCCCTAATACAGTGTCTATTCCTGCCCTAATATCAGGTATCATCACCAGGACATATGTCTTATCACAACATCAACACGTCCTTTCACTCTTTTACTCAACCTTTGGCATGAAAGGAGTCCGTATTGAGTTTAATGCAGAACCAATTCTAAAACACCCAAAACAAACTTCCCAGCCTAACTCATCACTTCATTGCTGTTACTGTAGGGCTCTAGTCCCTCCGAGTGCGCTTAGATGATGGTCACTTCGCGGTTCTTCTTCTTGATGCAGTCCAGGGTGACACTGCGGGGGCTGGTCTCGGCCGGTTCCTCTCCCATCAGGGGAGAATGGGGTGTGCTCAAGGCACCTCCACACTGGCCAGAAGACGCTGACTGATAGGCGCCTTGTGAGAATCCCTCCAACTGCTGGTGTCTTATTGGCTCTTCCCTGTGGAGCTCCCACCAGATTGGCTGAGGGTCTTCCTGATGCTGGATGGTGGTTGGCTGTTCAGCCGGGATCTGGCTCCTGGTTGGCTGTTCAGCTGGGATCTGGCTCCTGGTTGGCTGGAGGTCTCTGAGGAGCTCTAAGAGCTCTCTTTTTTCCAGCTCTGCTTCTGCCAACTCTCGTCTCCTGAGACGCTCTGACCCCAGCAGGGCGCGCACGTCACACATCACCCGCGCTAACTGGCCCTGCATTGAGAACATTATGAGGGGATTGTTAGTGGCATTACTAATCAACTGCATTGTCCCAGGTCTCTAACAACGCTGTTAAGACATCTCAACCTCCCCCTGAATACTGTTGCTAGAGCTTTAACTAAGGGTTAGGGTTTCTAAGAGAGAAAACCACATTACTCAAATGGTTAAGATTACATTTAAAAAGTTATATTTTCCACGTTTTGCATGTTTTTTCTTTCTGTAACATGGCCTTCTGTTGGAGGTTATCTATTGGATGACACTAAATAAACCTTCATCAAGGACCATGCGGTCACCTTGAGCTCCTCCACGTCGTTCTTCAACTGGGACTCCTTCTGCACCATGTGTCTCCTCTGGGAGTCCAGGCGAGACTCCATCTCTCGCCTTACCTCGTCCACCTGGCTCAACATCTCCGCCCTCCACAAAACATTTTAGGGGGAGTTATCTCCACAAGCAAAATCCTCACATCGTGTTATAGAAGCAAATTAACTTAAGCTATTCCTCATAAAATACACACCTGAGCATCTCCACCTCGGTGCGCAGCTCTGCCACGCAGTTGTGCTGTGATTGGTCAACGGACAGAAGGGTGTGGCCACAGCCATTGGGACACTCCCTGCTGCGGAACATGCACTCTGACAGGTGAGCCTCCAAGCCACGCCTCTCCACCTGCACCGGACACCCTGGGAAGAACAGGTGAGAGCACAACTACATCAGAGTTTAAACACATAATCACCTCACATATAAGAATAAATCCACTGAGAGGCAATTGCATTAGGGAAGTTAGTTTATGCATATGTGTTACATAAACACACAAAATATAAAGAAAACACAAAACAGCACTGCATTGAACAACAATGTAATGATCAAACAGCCTCAGCCTTTTATTCTTTATCAATCATAGCTAGTACTAACGTCAGTAAGGCAAATTAAATCATTACGAAATGTTATTGGGAAAGACATTACTAAACCTTACCAATCAAACTGAAAACACTGCAAAACAAACCGAACACTGCATGCTCTTACTCCTCAGGTATACGTACCACAATAATAACATATGTACTCTCCACCTGTCAAGTACAGGTGTCACATGTTATGTGTAAACAAATATCGCCCACATATCCACATATCAATTTAGGCAGGGTAAATTAACAATGGTAAGGGGAGCCAGAACTAGGTCAGTGGATTGGTTGTAGTGAAACCGTTCTAAGCATGCGGGTAATACAGCCATGACAACAGATCAGCAGCACCAGCGACTGACGGATATCCTAATCCAATCATTTTCGTTTCAAATCCTGATATAACACTGTTTAAACTAGAAAACCCTTTAAATATACACACATCCACAGATAATAAACCTTTTGAGTTTGATACACTTTTTGATTGTTCACACAATACAACGATAAATTATTAGATAATACAGAAAATGCTAGAATTCAAACCGATGATTGAATGTATTCATGAACTTGAGCATATGCTCTTTTCATGCCCAATACACATACATTAGACACATTTGTCAGAGAGTGTAAGAGACATTAATTTCAATGAATGGTATTGAACTATGTTTCCTCCTTTCAATGTCCGCCAGGTGAGCTGTGAGTGGAGAGCTACAACAGGTGAGAGTGAAGGCCCGTACCTGTGTTCCGACACGCCATGTAGGCGAACTCACACTCCTCCTCGTGTGTGTGCAGGGTCTCCAGGGGGCACACCGTCTCACAGCCCTGGCCTGCATTCACACACCGGATCTGCAGGCGGCCCAGGTCGTTCCTCATGTACCTGATGTTCACCATACACATTTTAACAAACAGCCGATGTTCACCACACACACATTAACAAACAGGTGATGTTCACCACACACACATTAACTAACAGCTGATGTTCACCACACACACATTAACAAACAGCTAATGTTCACCACACACACATTAAAAAACAGCCGATGTTCACCACACACACATTAACAAACAGCCGATGTTCACCATACACACATTAACAAACAGGTTACGTTCACCATACACACAGAGAGTGATGGTTAATATTCACTAACACACAGAAAGTATTCATTAATATTCACCATACACACAGAAAGTATTCATTAATATTCACCATATACATAGAAAACAATGTGTAATATGCACAATACACATAGAAGGTTAGAGGTAATATTCAACATGCAAACATAACAAAAGAAAGCCAGGAAGAAGAAAGAAAGAAAGAAAGAAAGAAAGAAAGAAAGAAAGAAAGAAAGAAAGAAAGAAAGAAAGAAAGAAAGAAAGAAAGAAAGAAAGAAAGAAAGAAAGAGTAAAGACAGAAAAGGGAGACCTCACAGTAACAGAGATAGATAGAGGAGACCACACAGTAACAGAGATAGAGGAGACCTCACAGTAACAGAGATAGAGGAGACCACACAGTAACAGAGATAGATAGAGGAGACCACACAGTAACAGAGATAGAGGAGACCACACAGTAACAGAGATAGATAGAGGAGACCACACAGTAACAGAGATAGATAGAGGAGACCTCACAGTAACAGAGAGATAGGAGATCTCACAGTAACAGAGATAGATAGAGGAGACCACACAGTAACAGAGATAGAGGAGACCAACCATTAACAGAGATAGACGGAGGAGACCTCACAGTGACAGAGATAGAGAGAGGAGACCACACAGTAACAGAGATAGATAGGAGACCACACAGTAACAGAGATAGATAGAGGAGACCACACAGTAACAGAGATAGATAGAGGAGACCACACAGTAACAGAGATAGATGGAGGAGACCACACAGTAACAGAGATAGATGGAGGAGACCACACAGTAACAGAGATAGATGGAGGAGACCTCACAGACAGTGTCAGAAATAGATGGAGCTCCATTGAGACCACCCAGTCACAGAGAAGGTTCTTCTGAAGTCACCTGTAGAGCGGTTTGAGGCTACCAACGTCCAGCGGCGTGCGGTCCTCCGGGCAGGAGTGGTGGTGGAGCAGCCAGCTGCTGATGCAGGCGCTGCAGTAGGCGTGCTCACAGGGGGCCTGCAGGGGGCGCTCCAACACGTCCCGACACACACAGCACAGCAGGCCGTCGTTGACATAGCCCACGAACCTCTCGAGATCAAAGCCCATCCTGGCATTCAAACAGTAACATGGAAGACAGGGGTATGACAGTTAATATACTAGTGTGTGTGTTTGTGTGTGTGTGTTTTTGTGTGTGTGTGTGTGTGTGTGTGTGTGTGTATGTGTGTGTGTGTGTGTGTGTGTGTGTGGTGTGTGTGTGTGTGTGTGTGTGTGTGTGTGTGTGTGTGTGTGTGTGTGTGTGTGTGTGTGTGTGTGTGTGTGTGTGTGTGTGTCTGCAAGGCCTTGATGAAACATGTATTAGAAATGTAAATTCCATAATTTAAATAAATGGTTACTACATTTTTATTTAACACACTTATGCCAAACATTACCTTGTGACTGATGATGCAGCAAAATATAGAAATTAAAACTTTATTTTTATTCTTCTTTATAATACAAAAATGCAATAATGCTGATATTTTAGTAGCCGGCTGGTCCAAATCTGTGAAAATAAATAGACACATTTTCATGGGGGGGCCAGACTGGGGCCAGTTGTTTTGTTTGAGGGGCACATTGAACCCGGGACGCAAAGTATTTAGTTCAGTACTAAGTAACGGCATTAAAAAACACAATATACAATTAGGACTGTGCTCAGGAGTGGGCAGCCCCCCCTCCTAGAACCGCCCCTGCATACACGACAACGGTAGAGCATATGTCATGTAAAACCTCCTATTTCCTCCCTTTTTCAATATGTCCAATATATATTCTTACCTTGCTTGTTCAGTGTGAATTAATCCAAAATGAACTTCCGAGTTGTTAATATTCCCCTTTGTCAGTGGTTTGGTTTCCCTTCGTCCTCCTCCTCTCGCCCTTCCCCCTGTGTCTCATCCAGGTGAGGGTCGCCCTGAAGCCCTCTCCTCCCCCGGTGGGCCGTCTCTGTGGACGGGTCTCCGTGACAACAAGGATCCGATACACGGCCAGACAGCTGCCAGGCGAGAACCAGATAGTCAGACTTACAGAGACACACAAATGCAGGAGACACACAAATGCAGAAAACACACATAGCAGGATCGCAGGCACGCGCACATACACGCACACAACTCCAAAGTTTCCAATTATACGGCTGACAGCTGTAGGCCTGCGTGTTATTTAACTGGCCTACCATTAGAAGAGGGACGCTTCTGCCACCTCAGGAGAATGTCATCGTTTAATTATCGTCAACTTTTCTTTCCATGTCCGCATCAGTCACTCAGTCCCTGCTTTTTCACTGGATGTTGGATTAACAAGGATTATAGCCTCCTCCATGATTGGATTTCTCTCCACGACAACATTATATCACTTTCTTTCAGACAACATCGTTCAAAGAGCAACCTCTATCTGTCACAAAATAGGTCCAACAGAAATAGGTCAGTTATAGACATCATACTAACGATAAAATAACACATGAACAGTTGTTTTAGCTTGCGTTGATAACCACTTTATCTGAACCGTAGAAAAAAAAGGATTAAACCAACAAGCAGCGCTTTTGAAGTTCGTGTGAGGGTGAATTCTAGGACAAATTTAGACTTCGAAATATAGTGCGCTCCATGTCCTCACGCACAAATCCACGAGGGGACGCGTCCCTCTGCTTCTGGAGATGACGTCACCACACGTCTCCTCCCATCTCCTCATCGACCAATGGCGCTGGAGTTATGTGGTGACGTCACTACACGACCCCTCAACCCCCCTCTCCTTGTCGACCAATGGTGCTCCAGAGCGTGCGGCGGGAGACTACGAGGACTTCCTTCCCAATGCTTCCTGCATACACAACCTTTAATGTTAGAAAGCTCCAACATTTCATGAATGAAGTACAAGCGAAGAGTGTGAATTTAAGGGTGGTGAGTATACCTACCGTTGTCATCTGCTGTCTATCAGTTTATTAATATGACGGACATAACACACTCACACATGACACCACTCTACTAATACTAGGTCCTACTGTGTGTTGCTAGTGTTAGCCTGCTAGTGACATCATGATGTAAATTTAAAGTCCCAGACAGATAATGTGAAGTTAAAGTCCCAGACAGATAATGTAAGGTTAAAGTCCCAGACAGATAATGTAAGGTTAAAGTCCCAGATAGATGTAAACTGTAAAGTTAAAGTCCAAGACAGATAATGTAAAGTTAAAGTCCCAGACAGATGACATCCAATGCTCACCATTAACAGTCGTCTACACATTCACCAAAATGTGGTCATTCTGCAGCAATGGTATTTCTACAGCTGTGCTGCCATATCTTTGGTCACATTTAGAAAGACAGATTTATCAATATACTTCTTTGTTTTTAACTACGTGGATGACCCTGGCCTTGTCATGACAGTGGCATTGTACAAAATCCAATGTAACAGTTTGATAGTAAACCTCCAACCTCCCTTCCTACATGTATGATCAGGTTGTTCTGCGACAATGCGCCGCAGCGGAGCCCCCAGCCGGCTCACCGCCAACGCCGCCAAACGGCCCAGGTTCCAGCCCCCGGGAGGGTCTCTCCCCAGGTCATCAGCACAGCCTCAGGGGCAGGCTGACCAACGGGCTCCAAACACCAATGCCATATTGACAGAGGTGAATTAGACTACCCTATGCACTGTCCCTGTAGTTTAATTGCTAGTTAATAAACACAATGAAATAGGCTCCAAGAAATGATATGGCTATGTGATGATTGTCCAGGTAGTCATTAGCTCTAATGTGCCAGCAGGCCCAGAGGGGACTGGCCGGGCCTGCACTTGATGCCCCAATGAAGCTGCCCTGGCCTGGTCCTACGGAGGATGCTTCTCCGGGCATGTCCAGGGCTCTGGCGATGGTCCTCCACGCAGCAGAGTGTAAAGAGAATGACATGGAAGCAGACGGACATCCTCAGGTTACACCTGTAGAGTCCGGAGCCGGTAAGAACTCAGGATCATGACATAGAAAACCCTTGTTTGCTCTCTGTCACATTGTTTTACATATATGAATTCACTTATTTTCTTTGGGGGTAATTAGTTGTTTTTACCAAACCAAGGGATTTTGATGTTATAAACACGGCCCAATGACATAGTCCCAGTGCAAGGGATGGCAATCAAAATAATGTGTTCATAATGTGAGATTTTTTTAATTATTATTATGAAGCTCTGGTAGGAAACTGTTAAGTCTAATGGTACATCTAAATTACTCTTATGACAGACAGTTTGTAGGCCTTATTGCTTGCAGATTTGTGAGGAAACGGCTAAACATGTGATACAGAATGTTACTCTGTATGGCGGTCCTGAATGCTAGTGTCTGCATTACAATCAAACAACCTCCCTCAAGTAAAGGGATCGATGTCTTTAGTGTACCTTGCTCACATTAATCATATTTTATTATAAGTTCAAATGCAACGTCGTTGCATTATAGGCTTGGTGAGAATCGAGCTACTTACTTTTTACGCAGTGGTATAACAATAGCGAAAACCATGCGTAAAAAACATAAGACAGATGTGTATTTCTAGATGTGATTATGGAGCTAAATGTAGACCCCCCCCCTCATTACGGTTTGAGAACAGCTTATAAACAAAATTCTGATTCGCTTGGTCCCATAAATTAAAGCTATTCTGCCAGTAGTCGTCTTTCTCCCATCGTGGACAAAGAACGTCTCTCCAGGTTCGGGGAATTCACAACGATTAAGTTCTCTCATGCGGTTTATTGATTTCCAGCAAAAGAAGAACGCACATAATTGTTAGAAATTACAGTTTTCCCGATTCCTTAATTGTCACCAAACCACCCATATCTGTTGAGACAACGCTCTGTTAAACCCAGCAGCGGAGTGACAGCAGCCGGTCTAGCGTTGTGTTAAGAGGCGGGGGTTGTGCAGCGGCAGCGGTCGGCAGATTAGGACTGTGCTCAGGATCAGTGGGCAGACTCGGCTCGTCTCCCTCCCTCCTCTCCCGACAGCCAATGGTGCCGATACCCATCTCCTCTATAAGCAATTGTATTGTTTCTGCAGGCACAATTAGATACCGGATTGGTGTGAACAATTATATAATTTACTTCTGCAGTCGCGACACCGCTAGGTTTGTTGTGTATATATAAAGCGCTGCTTCTTGCAGGCATTCAGGCAAATGTCTCCTCCCCCTTTGAGTTAAGTCAGTGCTATTTCCCCGCTCGTCTCCTATTGTCACCATAGGAAAAAGGTTTTTGACCCATAGCAATCAACTAAAGTCGAGTGCCGTGCCTGAAGTGTACATGTCCATGTTTATTCTGTGTATAACGACCCGTGTTATTAAAAAGAGTCTGCGTTACTGTGGTGTGAATGCTGTGCTTGGTTCGGGGTTTAGAGAGACCGGGCTGTAAGTAGGTCGGGCCGGGTTTAAGCGGCTTAACTACGTCAGCCTAAGCTGGGAGGAATTCATTGTAGAGCCCTCCGCGGTAGGCGGGGGCCTAAACGAGGCTGGCCTAGTTAAGCCTGATTCTTATTGTGTGCAGTCTGTTTTTGTTGTGCAACACAGCAGAGAGGACCAAAGGCAGCGTGTATAGGTTCCCATGCATGCAAGGCATGGATTGGTTTTGATTGGGAAAAACAGGAAACGAAACGAACGTTTTTCTGTTTAAGAATTAAACCGGTATCAGCTTCATCGCCCTGGACAAAGACAAGGACAGCTGGAGGCCATTATTACGATCAGGGACAAAGGGAGCTCGGGTGGAGCGGCGAAGAGTCAAAGTTCACAAGTGGGGCAATTGAAAGGTGTCAGATCAGAGGCACTATTTTGCCCCGCGTCGGCCCTGCCATGCTGTGAAGATGGCATCGAGCTCCTTGTTTCTGTCTAGCATGGTGGGCAAGTCGCGCTCCTCCAACTTCACCCTTTCCGAGAAGCTCGACCTGTTGAAGCTGGTGCGCCCTCATGTGCGCATTCTGGAGGAGCACACCAACAAGCATGCCGTCATCGTAGACAAGAACAAGTGTTGGGACACCGTGGCCGACCAGTACAACTCGCTGGGAGGGGATAGACCCCAGCGCACCGCTCAGGGCCTCCGGACTCTATACAAGAGACTGAAGGAGTCGGCCAAGCAGGAGCTGATGCAGAGGAGACACGCCCAGCCCGAATACAGGGGGAGCATTTCGGAGCCAACCAGGAGGGTGATGGAGATGATTCCTCAGTTGTTTCACCACGTGCCCGTACAGGATAAAGACCAAGCGCTGCGCAGGTACACGTCCCCGTGTGACAACTTTATGGCTTGTTTTTTGAGACGCGCAAAAAAAACCTAAAAAACCGCACGCATCGAAATACCAAACGCGAATTTCTTTCATATTCTTTTTGCTACTTTTACAGCCTATTTAAAATAGTCTTTCATATCGAGATTATACACTACACGAAACAAAATACATCTTGACACGTTTTTTATATATTTACGTTTAAAACATTTGAATAATTAATTTGATAATTATTGTTTTGAATCTTACTTCTCTTAACTTGGCTAAAGCTGTTAATTGTAGCCCTTCTTAATTTTCCTTGAATGTATTGCTATTGAAACGTGACTTAGTTGTGCCATTGACGCGTGTTGCTCACCATCTGCAGGTTAATATACAACAAACACAACTCTCCCATCGAGCACCCGGCCAGCAGCTCCTCTCTGCCCGGCCTGCAGGATTACCCAGCAGCCCTCCCGCTTGCCCACAAGCTGGTCCAGCTGGAGCCCGAGGAGGATGTGAAGCCACCTCCCGAGCTCCCCGTCCTACCCCTCGTCACGGGGCCGGAAGGGGTCAGGGAACAGGAGCAGGTAGGCAACGTTGACGACGAGTCTCTGGTCAGCGTGCAGGACTACGAGCCGTCCCTGTCCCCCGCCCTGTCCACCTCCTCGGTCAACATCCCCCTCTCCGGGTCACCACTGGTGGACCCCCACCACGACCTGTACCCCAACGTCCTGTACCCCCACGACCACCTGGAGCACGAGCGCTTCCGGCCCCACCACTTCGCCAAGGAGGAGCACGAGCTGGTGCTAGCCAACCACCAGAAGGTGGCGGTGTACCTGGAGGAGAAGAGGGAGGGGCTGAAGAGGAAGCAGGAGCTGGAGGAGGAGCTACTGAGAGCCAAGATCAAGGTGGAGCGGCTGAGGGCGGCCAGACTGAGACACGGGCTGCCTCTGCCTCTATAGCACAAGCCTGAGGAGACACAGCCTGCCTTTGGTAGCAATGCCCTTAAACTCTTGAACGGGACCCACAATGGGTCGCGGCCCGGTTGGAGGTGGGTCGCAACCCCCAAAACACGGGAGTGCTCAGAGTGTGTGGTCGGGACCCAAGGACACACTGAAATGGTCTTTTGGTCCAGAGATGAACGTGTGGAGGAACCTCTGCTCTATAGCACACATAATGGCACCCTAAGTCTGAGGAGAGGACTGAAGAATCCCTCAGCCTCAATGGATGAATATTTTCTTAGTTTTGCTTGAGACCCGTTTTAGCCCAAAATACTTTTGAGGGCCGTAGTCTAACGATGCATTGCCTACAGCCCAATTTTCATCAGAGTAAATCCAATCATCCAAAACATTTTTGTCATATATTTATGGCAGATACGACCATATTACTAATGACCTGCCAGTGCAAAACCTTACTATGCTCAAATGTAAGGGAATGAACCGTGTGATTAGGTATTTTCTACATTTCAGAATGTGTATTTGCCCCTGTTGGGTTAGTTTAGTGGCTGGCCTTTTTTTATTAATTTGAGAACAGTTTGCAAAGAAGAGCTCAAGCTAGTTCATACAAGGTTTGAGAAGCATGCAAAGATTGGAAAAATAAGCCTTTCAATGCAATCCTTAATTATTTTGAAGATGAATGGACATTAAGACATTAGCACTGTGATACCTCTATGTTTTGGTGGGATGAGCCCTTCCACTTCAAGGCCTTGACAAGACATTTGTGATGTCTTGTCAACAGAAATCCTCATATGGAGATCTAAAATAAATAAATAACAGGGAGCACTTGGAAGCTTTATATATTGAATGGAATCTTTGATGTGTGATGTTGTTTAAATGTTGTGCTAATAATGGTACAAGAGTGTTCCTCTGTCCCAGTTCAATGTTCATGCACTTATTAAAAAATAATTAACGGTTTTTTATGGTTCTTACACATTAGCTCTGCATCATATCTCCTATCTTCAGTCTGGTGTTACAACACATATTTTACTGTTCATTTATTTCGATGTATAAAATGGTTTCCGTGTGTTTACTCGTGTATTGTGGTTGACCTGGAGTGGATTATCTATAAACCCGATGGCACATTTGGCAGTTAAACTGTTGTGTAGCGCCCTCCACTGGTGGGTTTATATATTTTTGAACAGTCGAGTTCTCTATTGGTTAACGTCTTCATCCACTGTAGATTTCTCACTTTGTTCCCAGGGCTAGGCGGTCCTCCTCAACTGCATCAAGGCTCCTCTCCCAAGGCTCCACTGGGGAAGGCAGGGTCTTCAGGGGGGGTTCCATCCGGCCCCCCCAGCACGTCCGGGGTCAGGTACTTCAATGTGATGTGGTGTAAAGCCAGCAAGAAGAAGCACAAGCGCTGGGAGGGGGATGCTGTGCTTGTGACCAGAGGACGCACCGCCACACTCAAAGACATGGAGGGCAAAGACATCGGAAAAGGTGACACTCTTTCACTGTTATTGCCTTCATGCAACTGGAATTGTTGAAAATAAAAACTTTTTAACATTGCAATCAGTCGGAAAGACGCAATGAAAAAAGTGTTTTCCTTGGTTATACTTATACCTCGTTAACCATCTGGTAAATTGTAATGCTATGTCCTTATATGTCTTCTGATGTGATGAATGTGCTGATCCGGTCAGAAGTCCTTAGTTTTGTTTTGTGTTCGTACAGGAAGTGGCTACAAGGTGTCTGAGCTTGCCGCTCTTTGTGAGGGGGAGACTCTGATGGTCGGGGGGAAGGAGGTGGAGGTGATGGGGGTGATATCTGCTGAAGACTTTGCCAAGGGCCGCTGCTTCCAAGAAGCCCACGTGGTAAAGGAAGAGGAGGGTCGCAAGTCCGGCCCGCCTCCCCCTCGCAACTCTGCCTCTAAACCGTTCTGCAGCCCCATGCTGGGCAGAGCGGAGAACACCGGCACCAGAGTGCAGGAGGAGCAGCCGGGCAGGCCCCGCCATGACCCCCTCGCTGCAGGTAGAGACCAGCACAGCACCGCAGGCCTCACGCCACCGCCACCCTGACCATGAGGGCTCGCGGGAACGTCAGGCCTGCAATAACATGGTTGCTGGATTGAAGCCCTTTTGGAAAAGGGGATTTCGGTTCTTGAGCAAGGAACTTTCTTCCCTAACTATATAACGCCTCATATATTGCATAGAAAGTGGACGATGCATATTTTTCAATGCAGCCCAATACTCGTTTGTACCGCACAGCTAGAGCTTTCTGCCTAGGTCAAGTTCACTGCTTGTGTTTTAGATGCGTTTGGCACAATTTGATTGCTTTCCCAATGCTTGTCGGGTTCTAGATGCAACACAAACCCTTCTGGGACGAAAGGTTGCAAGTAGAGATGTCCGATATTATCGGCCCACCGATATTATCGGCCCGATATTAGCATAAAAATGTAATATCGGTAAATATCGGTATCGGATTTTTTTTGCCTTAAAACCGATTTTTAGAGCTCAAATAAATGTTTTCAAAATTGTGCAGTACAGTGCACATTGTAATTGACTCATATTTGTGCATTTATTCAATTAAGGTTATTGAGTTTTAGTTAAAGAAACATACTGCTATGTTGCACATAGTTGTTCAGGTACAATGTTTTATCATTTGTGAAGTCAAGTTTGCCCTATTTGTTGTGGGCATTGTCAAGATTATCTCAGGGAGAGTGTAATCCAAACTGTTGTCTGAGACCATTAAAAAAATAAACATGGCACTTTTCCCTTAAATTAAGTTGAAGTATATTTCTTATTTTGCACAGACAATGTTAACATTTGGAAAGCCTTGTTACATTCAAGAATGCATCCAGTGGGGCATCACAATAACATTAAGCATGTTGTGTTAATTCCACAACAGGACATATGTAATGTTACCTAAATTAGGTTTGAGGAAAAATAAATAACCCAAATATCGACATCGGTATCGGCTGATATCGGAATCGAAAATTTAGAGTTGGACAATATTGCATATCGGATATCGGCAAAAAAGCCAATATCGGACATCCCTAGTTGCAAGCCTTATGCTGTGTTGTTTTGGAGACTTTATTTGAACTCCGTCGATGCAACCAGCATCAAGGATGCGTAAGAGGCTTGGTGTGCAGTGTTGGATGTCCGCTGCTGGTGCTTGTATGAATGTGTTTTTGTAACCCACAAATCCCTTTGTGCTTTGTCTCTCTGTAGGTGCCTTGGTTATGCCGCGTCCCTCCACCAATCACCAGTGGGCCTCTAACAAGGCAGGGCTACCTGTGGTGGACGTGGTGGTGGACCCTCACCTGGTCAATAACCTTCGACCGCACCAAAGGGAAGGCCTGCTCTTCCTCTACGAGTGTGTGATGGGCATGAGGTAATGGATCCTGATTAAGATGCAGCAGTTATGAAGAACCAGTATTCTGAACATTAGCTGAAAGAAGGCCCTGAAGTTGTAGAGTCAGGTTGATCCAGATGAGGCCACTCTCCTCAGTGAGGCAGTCTGTCCATCTGCCTCCCTCTGCTTCCCCCTGCTCTGCCCCAGGGCGCCGTCCAGCCACGGGGCCATCCTGGCAGATGAGATGGGCCTGGGGAAGACCCTGCAGAGCGTGGCGCTGGCCTGGACGCTGCTCAGACAGGGGCCGTACGGGGGGAAGCCCATGGCCAAGCGTGTTCTGGTGGTGGCCCCCGGCAGCCTGGTGCAGAACTGGGGGGCCGAGTTCAACAAGTGGCTGGGCCGAGAGAGGATCAGCGTCTACGCCGTGGACCAGGTGAAGGGAGCAGATAGGGTTCATGTCCCACCAGGGGAACACAGAGGGTTCTTGTCCCACCAGGGGAACAGATAGGGTTCATGTTCCACCAGGGGAACAGATAGGGTTCATGTCCCACCAGGGGAACACAGAGGGTTCATGTCCCACCAGGGGAACAGATAGGGTTCATGTCCCACCAGGGGAACAGATAGGGTTCATGTCCCACCAGGGGAACAGATAGGGTTCATGTCCCACCAGGGGAACAGATAGGGTTCATGTCCCACCAGGGGAACAGATAGGGTTCATGTCCCACCAGGGGAGTAGAGAGGTTTCATGTCCCACTAGGGGAGTACAGAGGGTTCATGTCCCACCAGGGGAGTACAGAGGGTTCATGTCCCACCAGGGGAGTACAGAGGGTTCATGTCCCACCAGGGGAGTAGAGAGGTCACCAGGGGAGTAGAGTTGGTTCATGTCCCACCAGGGAGGGATGGGCTGTAGGACATTTCTCTAAAGGGTTGATTGAAGATCATTCACAATATTGGATCAGTAAGATCCCATGCTGTCTCCGGCCCCTTGTATGACAAAATTAATGAGAATTTTCTAAAGTGTGTGTGTGTGTGTGTGTGTGTGTGTGTGTGTGTGTGTGTGTGTGTGTGTGTGTGTGTGTGTGTGTGTGTGTGTGTGTGTGTGTGTGTGTGTGTGTGTGTGTGTTTAGGACCACAGGATAGAGCAGTTTGTGGCCTGTCCTCTCCACAGTGTCCTGGTGATCAGCTATGAGATGCTGCTGCGCTCTCTAGAGCAGGTAGGAAACCTCAGTTATCTTTAGTACATGTCCAGCAGTATTGGGTCTGGGGTTGACATGGCTTACACATGTGACTCCTGATGGAACTGGTTCCAGGTCCAGAAGCTGGAGTTCGGCCTCATCGTGTGTGACGAGGGCCACCGGCTGAAGAACAGCAGCATCAAGACGTCCTCGGCCATCAGCGGGCTCAGCTGCAGACGCAGGGTCATCCTGACAGGTGGGTACTTCCTTCTGGACCTCCCTCACTCACCCAGACTCACTCCCAGTCCCGTACCAGTGCTGGCAAACCAATGGCAGAAAACAAGCAGACCACCAACATGCTAGCTTCCCACATGACACTTTCTCCTTCTGTTTAAAACACGACTTATGATTCACATTTTTACAAGCTTATACCAAGAAAAACCATGGCACATTGAACCAACCCTGACCCAATCAGTAAGCATCAGAGAGTACGTTCTGTAGTCTTTGTAGTTCTTATCGCTGTTCATAGACCACACAAACACCTTACTCATGCAGTCTATTTTGTTGTTGTCCAGGTACTCCCGTCCAGAATGACCTGCAGGAGTTCTACGCCATCATAGAGTTGGTCAACCCAGGGATCCTGGGCTCCTGCGCCGCTTACAGGAAGGTGTTCGAGGAGCCCATCCTGCGCTCGCGACAGCCCTCCTGCACAGAGGTACTGAACGTCATACCTTTATGTTCCCCGCTTACGCTCATTGAGATGCAGCACTCCTCTACCAACCACAGACAACACTACAACACACTACTAATCACAACATTGGTGACAGATGGATGGGCGATACAAAGGTGTTACATAACGTGAGGCCGGTGGCTATAGGACTAAAGGGATGTGGCTCTTATCTCTTATCCCCTCTGCACATGTTATCAGTTCATGTTGGATATGGACACTGCTTAACCTGGTTAACTACCACCCTCTCTCCGCAAAGGAGGAGAGGGTTCTAGGGGAAGAGCGAGCCACGGAGCTGTCCCGCCTCACCAGCATGTTCGTCCTGCGGCGCACCCAGGAGATCATCAACTGCTACCTGCCGCCGCGCCACGACTGGACACTGTTCTGCGGCGCCACCGCCCTGCAGACGGAGCTGTACCAGCAGCTGCTCGGTCACCGCGTGTTCAGGGCCTGCCTGCAGGGCTCCGGTCAGACCCACACACACCTGGCCTGCATCACCGCCCTGAAGAAGCTCTGTAACCACCCTGGCCTGCTGCACGCCACCGTCAAGGTCAGAGCAGGGAGCCAATCACCGAACCCACCCATCAGGCAATGACTGCAGGGAGGTTACATGACTGTGTTTGGCACCAGACAGAAAACTGCTTTGGGGTCCTCGTATGGATGAGGAGCACTGTACTGCCGTTTTTTTAAAGGTTCTAGATTAAGTGTGTTTCAGTCCCTTACCACTATATTATCTTCTTGAAAAATATGTCTACCAAAACTGCTCCTTAAAAACATGCATCTGAATTCACTGGGAGTCAGTTAGGATGAAAGAGCTGGCCAAACGACTAAACTGTAAATGGCAGATAATATTCCCCTGTTCTATTGACTACAGTGTTGAGCAGAGGTTGACGGTACAATTATGTGTATGTGTTTATCTAGGCGAAGGCAGACAGTGGTTCCGTGGAGAACACTTTGTACGAGGGCCTGGCTGCTCTGTTCCCAGAGGACTACTCCTCAGGAGGTCTCAGTACCGCCGACTCTGGGAAGCTCCTGGTCCTGGCAGACCTGCTGACTGCCATCAGACACATCAGCCCGTCAGACAGGTGTGGGGGTGTCCGTGCGTGTGTGTGTGTGTGTGTTTGTGTGTGTGTGTGTGTGTGATCATCTGAGCATGTGTCCTATCATCTGCTTCCACTGTATAATTAAAAGAACAGTGTGCCATTAAAGGTGTGTGTCCGTGCAGGGTCGTGGTGGTGTCAAACTACACTCAGACGTTGGACCTTCTCCAGGACCTGTGTGTCCACATGGGCTACACCTTCTGCAGATTAGACGGACAAACACCCACCAACCAGCGGCAGCGGCTGGTGGACAACTTCAACAGCCCCTACTCCAACCACTTCCTGTTTCTGCTGAGTTCTAAGGCCGGAGGGGTGGGGCTTAATCTAGTGGGCGCGTCCCACCTGGTTCTGTATGATATTGACTGGAACCCTGCGAATGACATCCAGGTGAGGTGCAGGCATGAAGACCGAAGCCTAGGAATGTAGTACCGAGCTCTAGCTAAAGGAAAGGGCAGCGGGTCTTTAGCTCTGTGGTTCTAATTCTTATGCTTTCATTAATTCACCGAACAAAAGTAAACAACAAAATAATGTAGACGTAACATGAATGACATTCCTTACATTAATGTTGGACTAGAAGTGCTTTTCCGTGGGACCCCACATAGCGATCAAAGTAATCCATCAGGTGGCAGTGTGTGCACACTCAGACATTGCTGACGATATTACCCGGTGTGTTCAGGCCATGGCTCGAGTCTGGAGGGACGGACAGAAGAAGACCGTACACATCTACCGACTCCTCACTGCTGGTGAGAGCACCGGTTCACTCGGGCACACACGACAAAAAAAATATGGGGCAACAACGCTCCACTGTGCATGATGAGCAAGAGAGGGGATAACGCATTGATCATCTCCGCAGCTCAATCAGCAATCACTGTTTCTGGTGGTGTTACGCAACATCCAACTGCAGATTAACTGTAAGAATTGATCTATTGATCTAATTGATACATCATTATTACCGTCGTTGGTGACGTAGATTATGTAGACCTGAACTGAATCGTCCGTCCTGATCTTATCTACTATAATGACATCTGGTTTTAATCTTTTGACCATTTAGAATCTAGATTGATCCCCTGAATCCCTCATGACCGCGTACAACACACTGTGTACATTCACTGTATTGAATGTGCCATTAAACACTGCCTCACGCAGGTACGATTGAGGAGCGTATCTTCCAGAGACAGGTGTCCAAACAGGGGCTCTCTGGCACCGTGGTGGACCTGGGCAAAGGGGCAGAGCATACCAGCTTCTCAACCAGTGAGCTGAGAGATCTTTTCAGCCTCACAGACACCCCCTCTCTGACGCACGACCTCCTCAACTGTAACTGTAGCATGGACGGAACAATTCAGGGTACACACACACACACACACACACACACACACACACACACACACACACACACACACACACACACACACACACACACACACACACACAGGCTGAAATATTATGGTTTTATTTTGGATAGCCATGGAAGAAGAAGTGGAGCAGCGGTCTGATAGGCCCTGCCAGCTGGGTCGTCTTGGAGACAGAGTAGGAGAAGGAGGCGTGTCACAGAAGCATCTCAGCATGTCGGAGCTGATGCAGTGGAGGCATTTCTCCGGGGAGACCACCACCTTCTCAGATCCCTACCTGGACCACGCGCGGAACCACATCACCTTCGCCTTCCAATCCACCATGTCCCACGCAGCTCAGTGAAGGACGGCTACACATGTAACCACAGACACATTTAAACGTTGGTGAGGTTTACGTGAAAACCACAGATGATTTTAAAGAAAAAACAGTTTGATATTTACACAGTGGAAAACGTATTGCGCCTGACTTAAATTATTACACTGTTATAACTCTAATAAAACATTTCCTCTTTGTACATTTCGCAACTGGGACTATTTTTGTTTTATTATTCAAACTTTGAACAGAGAGATTCTTTGTCTGTTTACTTACTTGTAAGAAAGACAGAGAGAGAGAGAGAGAGAGATAGAGATCATGTTTGCAATGAAGTCAATGTTTACATTTCAACCCAAGCATTTTTGTACAATGTAATTCCCTGAAGATAAGAACAAGTGTTGGAGTGTTTGTCTTCGTCTTGTGTAATATTTACCTTGTCACCAACAGCTGTGTTTTACTCCAAGAAGGGACCGAACGGAAGCGTCTGGGCAGGATGTTGACGTGAGAACCATGCAATGAGTCTGTTTACAGTCGCAGGGGTCATATCATCAGCATTTCTTTGTGAAAGCTTTATTCTTTTTCATAAGGGTAAAGGATGATTAGCTTTCTGCACCACAGCACAAAGCTTACACGTGTGTGGCACTACCTGTCTGAGAGTGTGTGCTGGTGCACCTTACATGTGCTCGTCAGTGCTGGAGTGTATTGGCTTCAGTAGATGCCTCTTTATGTGTGAAAAACACTTTGTGTAAGGGGTTACCCTTTGTTTGGGGTGTGTGTGTGTGGCACCATGGTTACTTAAACACCTGCTGGTTCCCCTTGGGACAGCATGTCTCTGAACTACAACAGGGTTTCCGTCTGTGGAATTGTATTCACAGAGGGGATGGCTGTTATGCATTCGGTCATTCATGTTCAACCATTGTGGCTTTGGCTGGAGAGCTCAACGCCAGTCCTTACTGTCCGATAAGGCACTAGGGAAGGGTAGGAGGGAGACGCTTTGTTAAATTGTCATTAACCCAGCATCACAAGCTAAAATGGGTATCTACAGTGACCCAGTTTTTCCAAGAGTGCAACTAGTAAAGCTGCCTGTGTAACCAGGCAACCGCCGGTCATTTCCCCCTGCCCTATGCATGCCTTTTCAATGTGTTTCTGCACGTGTCGGACGGATCGTCACGGGGGCAAGCGGGATATTGATTTAACCCATAGTTGTGTCTCATAGACTGCGCTGCCTCTGCTGTACAGCCCATAGCAGAATCAGTTTGTGGCTAAAACATCCCTCTTTAAAAGCTCAGCGTTGGGGTTTACAGATCAAGGAATTAGTATAGTTCACGGACTGAGGGGATTAATGAGTTTCTATCTATGGACCGATGGCGCTGTCTGTGGCTCTAATGGAAAAGGCGGAATCACAGATTGGGGGTTTAATTTCTGAGGCCCTTGTCCCGCTGGAATAAAGATGGAGTGAATGATGGAACAGTCCCTTTAAGCCTCACGTTGTTTAGTTTGTGCATTACATAGCATTCCATGTGATGCACATTACTGCATGTGTTCATATAATGCCTGTGGCTCTTTCAACGCTCATTGTGGATTGATAGATTATGTTGGCAATGCAAAGCAGCCCCAGGACTGACTGTCCTCTCTGGGTGGTCTCTAGGGGCCACAGCCCAGATTAGTCGCACTGGAGTTTGGGGAGTCTAATCTGCTCATCCGGGTTTGACCAGGGGGTCGATGGATCCAGTAGCAACACATTATCTATTGTTTCTACGTGTTTTATTGGTAACCACCTGGAGAGGCAGACTTGCCACTTGCAGTGATCTGTGTGTTCCTATGTGAAACCATACTGTTTCTAACTGCTGCACTGTTGCCACCCTCTGAGAAAACCAGAACAACAAATATTCTTCGAGTGCCTTGTTTTTCCAGATCTTCACAGAATTAGCTTGACTAATGTTCGGGTTTCCTGGAAACATTTCCATGGTTATAAAAAGAAGAGAAGATGACAGTTTACATTAGTTTGTGTGATCCTTTCCTGTTCTGGGTCAGGGATGAGGTTGCTTAACCACTAATGGAATTTAGCAGTAGAACTGTTTTACGCAGATGTCACAGCCCTAATGTAGGGAAACATCTGTGATGGGGTTCTAATCACTCCAGCCTGACGTCTTGTGACCTCTTTGATTTTAAACAATTAAAACAAGTTTTCACAACTATCTTTATCTAAATGGACCGAACGGTCTTAAAATCCATACGATATTCTCAAATTTGGATTGAATGTTTTTCAATACCTCTACTGTGGTCTCATCTCCAACCAACCATTGATAACGAAGGAGACGGTGGCATAGAATGTGGTGTCACTTTCACCAAGTTATTAAGAGCATGAATAAAAATCAACCGCAGCGCCAAAACAGCCTCTACTAATCAACCTATTTTGTGACTGGATCAATTTGAAACATGCAGTAGTTGGGACCTCATTGATTTGAACATCTAGTGTAATTTTTGTTCCTATCTACACATATGTTGGGCTTTTCATGCCTTGACGGTCGGGCAGTTGGTTGAATGAGAGGGGGGATGGCATACAGCGAAGCACAGGGGGAGTCTAACCTGGCTCGCTACAACGCGTGTTGGCAGCATGGGGAACGCACTAGGGTGACCCGCCTAGCTGCACCCCAACCTAAAACATCTTAAGGTGCTTTTAGATTCGGTGCAGCAGACAACGACCCCCTCAACACCTACATGGTAACTGAGGTACGGAATAGTTTGTGGCTGTAGTGTTTTTAATTTCTGAATATGGATTTCTGTCATATCAGACTTCAGCGGGCTCAGTCGGACGCAGTGTGTTCCTATTGTTTTGGGCAGCCGTTGTTGGCTGTCACCACGGCTCTGTCAGACTATCCCTCTGTGGCCCCGTTAGTTTGGGTCTCACTCCAGCAGCGGGGGATTAACTGTTGTCCAATCATCGGTTCAGATCACACTCCCAGGGTCAGACCTACAAACCATCCGCATATGCAGTAGTATTGACATCCACTTTAAAAGCTCTCTGCAAGTAAGTATCAGTCTGGCTCTTCCATCGGTGTATGTCTCTTTGTTGCCTGTCTGTGTCTCTTCTTGTCCGTCTGTCTGCTGTCGTTGTCTGTTGGTCATCTCTTTCTCCTGCAAAAATCCATAGGTGCATGGAGAAAGAGAATATCATTGAGAGATTGAGTGCAATGCATTGGCGCGATCTGAAGATGGTCATTGTAGAAGCTGTTGTCAATGCATGAATGTGTTGATACTTGATAGGAAAGAAGCAACATTAATGACATTCCTAAACATTACCTGCTAAATTATGATTGGTTATTATGACTGCACCATGTATCTATTCATATAAGCCATATTGAACTTCCACGGATCCCCACAAGTTAAACGTGTGTTGGGACTCCTACATAGCAGGTCATCTGTTCAGTGGGAACATCGGGTCTGGAGTAGAGAAAAAAACATTCAATCATTAGCTAGAGGGCAGATGCTTCATCCCAGTAACCACCACTTCCTGGGCTTCATTCCCAGCAGCACACTAACATCTCAGATGGAGATCAACATTAACCAACATGGGATCAGGGTTTAAATTACGCTGTGGTAGTTGCTTCGTATGCCAGTCGAGGCAGCAGCACTTTCTTTAAATTAATCATTCATGATGTCTTGTTACTGTATTAAAATATTGTACAACGTTTGCATGTGCTATGCACGTGAATGGTGGATGGGGGGGTCTATAATGAAAGAGCTATAAGGATCCCAGCTTGGTGATGAAGTACCAGGCCGAGCTGAGAACAGGCTGCACTCAGCTTTGCTCGCTGCGTGATGCACGCGCTGAAGCCAAGCGAGGATCGCCTCTACAACGCATGACAGCAGATGGATGACGTCAAGGAAATCCCCCTGTCCCTCTCCTAACTCTCGCTCTCTTTCGCTCTTCCTCCCCCCCAGCCGATATTTATAAATCCCACCAGGATGGACACATTAGAGCCTAAACGGACTGGACAGGTGACAGGACATCCACGGCGTAGTTTGTCAACTTCATTACCGAGCACACTTAGCTTGTGCAGATTTGTCCTGTCTTAAAACCAGCTTTAATGATTTGGTATTGGTAGAAACCTAACCTAACCGTATCAATACATTTTTTTTCATAATAATATCGTTCTATTTCATCAGGAAGAACAATACTTTTTTGCGCAAAGGTTGATCTAATCGAAGCCAAATCGGCACCGGGCATTGTATTTCTTTTAGGGTGTTGAGGACAGAAATTGAAAGAAATCGATCCAACATGTTCTCGAGTATGCGTCGACACAGCCTCCGGCTGCAGCACGAGCTCCACCGGTGGAGCATCTGCGACCCGGGGAACCTCATCGTCCCGGACCGCTTGGTCGGCCGCGTCGGCCGCTCCAAGTCCTGCATCAGCTACACCGGGGAGTCCCACGGGAGTCAGGAAAGCTGGTCTTCCTCTGACTCGGTCATCTCCACTGATTCAACCGGCGAGACGCTAGGACCCGGGAAGCCTCTCCGTGTGCTCCTGTTGGGGGGCAGCGACGTCGGTAAGACGGCTTTCGCCAGCATCTTCGCCGGTGCGGCGGACAGCATGGAGAGTGATGACTGCCAGATGTATGGAGGTGAGAGCCTGTATGGATTCACAATAGGCCTAGTGTTTTTATTCCATTCAGTACAATAACAATATTTAGCCAATAGTAGGCCTGTATATTGTTTGCACTGGGTTAAGGGTTCTCTATGATTTTACAGATGGTTTATTATTATCTCGTTGGCTTTCAGATGAAGTGTGTGAACGAACTATCGAAGTGGACGGAGAGGAAGCGACCATAACTCTATTGGACACCTGGACTACAGAGGTGAGGCCGAATTGACAAATAGACTGCCCTTGAAAATTATTCTGGTTACCGGAAATTAAATGAACGTCAAAGCAAAAAAATGTTTTGGCGAAAATGTCTCATCCTGAAATAAATGATGACATTGTATTGTATAACGAGGTAAAGTGGACCTACACTTTTTGAGAAGCATTCTGTGTATAGATGAGTAATAGTCCTCTGACCTCATTGTGTGTGTGTGTGTGTGTGTGTGTGTGTGTGTGTGTGTGTGTGTGTGTGTGTGTGTGTGTGTGTGTGTGTGTGTGTGTGTGTGTGTGTGTGTGTGTGTGTGTGTGTGTGTGTGTGTGTGTGTGTGTGCAGGAGGACGGAAGGTGCATGGCCGAGGACCAGTGCATGCAGACGGGCGATGCCTACCTGTTGCTGTACTCCATCACGGACCGCGCCTCCTTCCTGCGGGCCTCCGAGCTGCGCATCACCCTGCGCTGCCACTGGCCCGCCCGCCACACGCCCATCATCCTGGTGGGGAACAAGTGTGACCTGGTGCGCTGCCGCGAAGTGTCCGTCAGCGGTGAGTTGGGACTCGCCTCTGTCTCTCCTACCTCCCCTCACTCTCCTCTCCCTCCTCTATCTCTATCTCTTCTCTCCCCTCTCACCTCCCTCTCCTTCTTCCCCTCTTCTCCATCTTTATCTCCCCTCTCCCCTCTCTCATCTCTCCACTCTCTCCTCCCTCTCTTCCCTCTCCTTATGCCTACGTTTTGCCTTGCAAAGGGCTGAGCTAAGAGGATGATGGTGAGGATAGCCTAGTAGTGGTTTGTTGTGTAAGGACTCATAGCCAGAAGCTTCTGGGTTCAGACCCCAATGTCCTGTCTATCTGGAGGCACACTGAGCAGGAGTCGCTCCCTGCTCTCATGACGATAGCTGCTCATGGTTGTAGATCTAACTCGCTGCTCCTCCCCCAGAGGGCCTGGCCTGCGCCGCCGTGTTCGACTGCAAGTTCATTGAGACGTCGGCCGCTATGCAGCACAACGTGTGGGAGGCCTTCCGCGGGATTGTGCGCCAGCTGCGTCTGCGGCGGGACAGCAAAGAAGCCAACGAGCGCCGCCGCAACTCCAGCTACCAGCGGCGAGAGAGCCTGCCCGTCAAGGCCAAGCGCTTCCTGGACAAGATGGTGGCCAAGAACAACGCCAATGTGGCGTTCCGACTGAAGTCCAAGTCCTGCCACGACCTCTCTGTGTTCTGAGGATGGCGGAGGTCTACGTGTTCACGCTGAGGTCTGCGGCCCCCGGGCCGGGAAATCAAAGAGAGGAAGAGGAGGGTCTTCAGGAGGGGTGTAGATGCTGGACCTATCCTGGTATGGTATTTCCTTTCTCTTGGCTAGAACCCGCCTTGAAACGCTCATTATAGTCCATATACCAACGCGGAGCAGGGTCCCGTCCCGTAGCACAGTCTGAATCAGAGAGGTTTGTAGAAGTTGAAGAACAGATTGGCCAGACTCTGTGATGGACTGGGGGAGATGCCAATAAACAACGTCCTCTCTGTGATGGACAGGAGGGGCAGCCAATGGACAACGTCCTGTCTGTGATGGACAGGAGGGGCAGCCAATGGACAACGTCCTGTCTGTGATGGATAGGAGGGGCAGCCAATGGACGACGTCCTCTCTGTGATGCACAGGAGTGGCAGTTAATGGACAATGTCCTCGCTGTGATGGACAGGATTGGCAGCCAATGGACAACGGCCTCTCTGTGATGGACAGGAGTTGCAGCCAATGAACAACGTCCTCTCTGTGATGGATAGGAGTGGCAGCCAATGGACAACGTCCTCTCTGTGATGGACTGAAAAGGCAGCCAATGGAAAATGTCCTCTGTTTGCATTGACTTGTGTCTGTGTGGCCGACTCTGCTGGTTCTCTTGAAGTTTCCACCGTCACTTTGAGTCATTTATTATTTCTGTCCTTATTGCACATTTTTACTACTTGCCATGTTTGTATATTTTGTGCCAGGCTTCAAAACGTGAAAGTTTAGCATATTTTTAATGTTTTTGTACAATAATTGTTGTACACATACAGTAATATTGCCAACATTTCCCATGCATGTTGTTGGTTTACTTTGGTACTCGGACAACACTGTAACTTATCAACATTGATTGAAACGGGTCATTTTTGTTTACACGTTCTTTCTGACCAAAATACTGTCATTGAGGAATAAAGATACTCTTAATCAATCCTTTGTCCACCTTCTCCGATGTCAGAGGCAGAGAGCAGTGACTGACTCAACAGTGCCCCCCCCCCCCCCTCCCCCTATTTCCGCAGAGACAGAAGCACCACATGGCCGCCATTAGTCACGGCGTGGCCTTAGACTCATGAGGGTTCATTGCCTGATCCACTCGTTGTGTCATGTGTGGTGAAAGCCCTCATCCTGTGATTCAATTACACCAAACAATGGATCAGATATTAAGGTTTGAGGTGTGATTGTGGGTATGGAGCAAAGTGAAGTGGGGAAGCGCATTGAAAAGATAGGGATCTGAGCCCACCCACGCAGTGTGTATACACTTTTTTTTTCCAGACACCCCTGCTTATGATGCAGATGGGTTGTGCAGATGGCATGTACACCAGAATACCCCAACAGGCTGCCTGGGGCCAAATAGTAAGCTATATATAAATATAAATGAAGTGGTTATTTAATTCTCATCAGTCCCCCATTCACCTTGCCTAATCTCAAGAGGTGATTATATAAAGGTCTGCCGAAAGTGCTCCTCTGCAGCCTGTCTCCTATTTGCAAGCCCACGGTAAAATTAAGCTCTGCCTCCACTCAGACCTTCAGTTTTAACTGTTAGTCAGTGCTTTTATTTAGTAATCCCATCTGCCGAGCCACGGGGCTGTGAGCCGCACAACAGAGAGCCTCAACACACTCCCAAAGTGTTTCTGATTCCTTTAACTTCCCGGGCTTAGGAATCATCCAGCCACGAGAGAGAAGGACAAGGGAGAGTTTAAACAAACATGGAGCAGGCCTGAGACGTCACGGCCCCTACGGTCCAGACCCCGCTGGTCCACAATGACTCGCTACGTGACTGAGACTCTGAGATTGGTCAGTCCCTCCCATTGTGCTGTCCCGTGGGCTATTCCTTACTCTATTGTCCTGCACACTGTTCTTTATCAGCAACTCCTCACAGACGGGAACCAGTTCAAAAGTTCAAAGGTTAAAGTCTTGGGGCAGGAAATACATGTCAGAAGCGATTTAAATGTTAAAATGCACCTGACTGAATCTGTCAGATAACTTACCAATATTCAACATTATGTACGCAAGGATGTGGACAACAATCTCAACCCTACACTCTATTTGTGTCATATCCTGAGATATCCGCCATCAAAGTAAGTCCGTTCTTAAGTGTCCAGGGAGTACAGGAAATGAACCAATAGGTGCATCAATCATAATCCCTATTTATAACCATCAAAGATCAGACACATTGTGGTGGTCCTAATCATAATTTTCCTTAATTTCCATGAAATATTCCACTCTGTCATTGTCATACACTTCCTGTGTCCACTGCAGTTTTTTTCTTTGTCAGAAGCCTCCCCATTGGCTGCAGGCACAGACACAATGTGATTAGACAATCATTAGGTCCAATAAACTATTGCTGGTTAACCGTTAGCCAGCCGGGGAATGGGCTGCTGAAACTCTCCCTCTGCACCACTTAGACTACCACTTGGAATCCCTGGCCAGGTAGGTCTCCTGACTCGCTCCCTCTCTCTTGTTCCTTTTCAGAGTGTGTTGGCTTCTGGACGGCGTCAGGGTTTTGTACCAAGGACTCAACAGAAGGCTGTGCGTGGGGTAACCAGGGTCTCGTCGCTGGGAGAACTGTTGAAGTGAGTGTTTTGATCTTGAATGACTTTGACAGAGCTTGCGTGTCAGGTGTTTGAACGTCTGCCATGTCGGTCCCTCAAGTCCTAAAGGCTGTAGGAAGTATACTTATAATAATGATATCATGGGATACAGTTGACAATTAGACAAGTCTGAGCAACTTAAGTCTGGACCTCGGAAGGTCATAAAGTCATCGTGAAGGTAGGCCTTGGAGATGTCTCCTGCCTCCCTGGGTCTGGGCCTGAGGTGGTTTATTCATGGCTAAGAGACGGTGTGTTTTTTAGGTTATTTTTCATGTTTGGCCACAAGAGTTTCAAGAGTCGTGAGGAGCTGAAGTGGATCATGCCAGTAGTTGAATCAATCAAAAGGTAGTTGAGTTCAAATTGTTGCAGCTCAGTGGTTTCTTATACTGGCAGTTTAAGTTTGCAAAATGTACATGTTTTAAATCAAGGTTGCATGGTTCATCAGCGGTCATTGTGACCACTTAAGATCTAATAACATCTTTTAACGTTATTGCATTGAACTCAATGTCACCTTCACTCTGCTGTGGCTCTGCCCTTCTCCCTGTCCTCCGAAGGACACAGGACTATAGATCAGACCTCTTGATTTAGGAATGCACATCAGGAATATTAGGTGAATTATAATAGCATGCATTCTACTTTTGTGAGTTTCTTGAGTCTAGCCATGGGTATCCAAAATGGAAATAAAATGTGCTGCTAATAAGAGCTACTTTGATTGAAAAGTGAAACAACCAAACAACAGAACGTAGTGTGAATGTCTTTCTTTTTAATGTTATTTACGATGCCGTGTAGGGTTGAAGGGTTTCTCTTCGTCATGATATCTATTGTTTGCATAAGGTGCAGCAGGTGTCATACTCAATGCATAAAGCCAATCAAAGGGAGATGTGAAGCTATGAACGATGGCTGGCACCACACACTGTCCTCTCTCAGAACAGACCTGGCCTCGAGGTCAAGGGGGTTGCAAGCCTGAGACTGACCTTTAAACGCTGTAGTCCTTTTCGCTTCCTCCTGTGTCACTGGTAGAAAAAAGAAAAGGCCACAAGTTTCCACCAGTGAGGGGCCGGCCCATCCTCAGATACCCAAATATGGACTGTCCTTGGACCATATGCGGTGTGGGCGGGAGCTATGAGTGTGAATGCTTTAAACTCGCCTCCAGTGTAAAGTCTAGAATCAGACGTGATAGCAGCAGAACTAAAGTGCTGTCAGGGACACTTCCTGTCCATGGGAAGGTGGAGCCTCAATAGTTTGGGTGATTGTGAGTTATTGAGTGATTGTGTCAGGGGCTAGAGGTTTATTCAGATATCAAGAAAAGCTGTCCCTCAAACAGCACACTGCCCTCCACCATAACCCATACTGTGGTCATTAACAGAACAGCAGCACAACAATAACCCCTTGATCTTTGCCTTTGGTTTGTTTTTTCTCTTTTTCCTAATCCTTTCCGTCCATCCCATTCCTCCTCTCCCACTCCTCCTCCTCCTCCTCTCCTGGGTTCCTGTGTTCCCAGCGCTTCGCCATGACACCCACACTGCATCTGCTGCTACTGCCGCTCTTGCTCAGTGTGGTGAGTACCCGGGCGTTAGGTAACCAGCGCATTCACAGTCAGTATTCACACAGCTCAGACCTACTGGGGGACCAAGCGCTGCCAGATATTCACTGTTGTTCCTGCTTGTTTTATTCATTTATCATCTGCTCCTGTTTTCACAAAGCCAAGTGGCCAGCAGGCCTCAGAGTGTGGGGAAAGGTTATCTGAAACATGACACACCGCGGTGACATTGGGACTCTGCGTCGCCATTGGCTGTCATGTTCCAGATAACCTTCATAGGTCCAACCTATGCGACCATGGACGGCTACTATTTGGTCATTCATTAAATTGTGAAACATGTAAGCTGCCAAGCGTGACCAAATAGTTAGTGGTTCATTATCAGACACCTCCGACGCTGGGAGTGGACGTCCTGTAGACTTTGCTCCGTCGTCCTGTAAGGGCGTGTGTGAGAATTATCTCTTACTGAATTATAAGTGTGGTTCAATCAATAACTGGCCTTTGGAAAGAGTGTGTGAGGAATAACTGACTGGACTGTTCTCCTGTCCCCACACCCAGGCCCGTGGACAGGGTTTGAAGGACAAGAAGGGGCCCCTGGAGAACAAGGCCCTGGACGTGCCCGAGCAGACGGTCGTGCCCTATCCCATCTACCAGGTAACAAACTAACGCTATAATAAAGAGAAACAGAAAAGAGTAACAACTTTGAATCCCTTCCCCCCCTTCTCTTTATATATCCTACAATTTATATGAATATATGTCTCTTTCCCTCTCTCTCTCTCTCTCTCTCTCTCTCTCTCTCTCTCTCTCTCTCTCTCTCTCTCTCTCTCTCTCTCTCTCTCTCTCTCTCTCTCTTTCTCAATCGCTGTCTGTCTCTCTTTCTCTCTCACACTATTTGCATGCCTCTCTCTCTCTGTAGTTCCAAGTATCAGACCCAGATGTGACTGGCTTCCAACTTACCGGTGAAGGTCATGCAGACATCCAGATAGCAGAGGATGGATGGCTGTACCTGGCCGAGCCCCTGGACTGGGCACGCAATTCACATTATATTATCGGGGTAAACTCACAGACTCTTGAACTACTACACGCACACACAAACAGACACACACACATACACTGCATTGATGCATGCCATGTGACCTGTGTGTGTGTGTGTGTGTGTGTGTGTGTGTGTGTGTGTGTGTGTGTGTGTGTGTGTGTGTGTGTGTGTGTGTGTGTGTGTGTGTGTGTGTGTGTGTGTGTGTGTGTGTATTTATCCCCAGGTGGAGGCTTTAGTGGGCAGTGATGTGGTGGAGGGCCCAGCCTTCGTCACCATTAGCGTGTTGGACATCAACAACCATGCGCCAACCTTCGAACAGTCTGCATACGCCGCTATGGTCCGGGAGCGAACCCGCCATGGTGAGTGTTTGCCCTTCATTATGAGACTGCGCGACCACCTACAAACTACTTACTACGCTACACCGTGGGAGAGAGCCAGGAAACCAACACTGTGAGGGGCAGAATTACGCCTCACTTCCTGTTTAGTTATGGAGACTTTTTTCCCGAAGAGAAACTCACTCATTGATGCAAGTGGATGAAGCTTTCAGAAGTGTTGTTTGAAACCTTTCCAGACACTTTTGTTACTGTTAAATACTTCTGGTCGCGGTTGTGTTTGCCAATTTAGCACCCTACAGATCCCATCTCCAGCAACAAGATGGCTGAAAGAAAGAGAATTTAACACCCTATCCACCCAGTTTTGAGTCTACCATTAGACTTCAGATATCAATCGAAAGTTTGGTTTGTGAGACAATTTACCAATTTACACTGAGCACTTATCACGTGCTAACCACTATTTAGCAGTTTCACAATTACCAGATTTTCCGTTGTGGTAGAATTTAACAATGTTTTACTAAATCTTTTACTGGCTAACCTTGAACTTGCTCCCTGTCTCCTCCCTTGTTCTCCTTTTCTGTATATATGAGACGCAATGTCTATTCATGTCCTCCAAATCCCCCACCAGTTAGTAGTGCCTGGTATGGTTTTTAATAGATCACTCATTATCCAGTTAACATGCCTCTTTGATATGTTTAGACATGCATTTGTTCAATCTCATACAATACCATCATATCATATCATATCATATGGTCTTATCATTGGCTCATTTCATCCTTCTTGTATTGACCTAAATAAAGTTCCATTGTAACCAGAAGCTCTTTCCCAGCCCTCTGTGAGTCTCTTCCAGCAAGCAGCTCACTGATCGTCTGACATCAGCTCACTGATTGGCTGACATCAGCTCACTGATTGGCTGACAGCAGTTTACTGATTGGCTGACATCTAACGGCCGCTGTCTTGTTTCAGGCGTGCCGTTTGTGCGTGTGTCGGCCAGCGACCTGGACGACCCTGAGTCCCCCAACGCCCGGTTGCACTTCAGCCTGGTCAGCCAGATCCCCAACAGGGACAAGACGCCCTTCTTCCAGATCGACCCCGTCACCGGAGACATCTCCATCACCGAAGACGGTGAGACTAGTCGCATGCACTTGGGCCCACAAGCGCACACACACACACACACACACACACACACACACACACACACACACACACACACACACACACACACACACACACACACACACACACACACACACACACACTCAAACTCACAGTCAGCTCACGCACACACGTGTGCAAACATAGTTTATTGAAAAAACGGATGTGATATTGGCCCCAGTTCGTGGGAGAGGGAAGAGAAACACAACATATGAGACAACCCATCTCATAGGGGTGGTCTCCTACCTGTTCATGATGATGGTGTAAACTCACAGCACTCATCTCAGCCGCTCACATTATAAAGGATTTGTTGTAGATTGACAAAAAAGTTCTGTGACGATGATCACTGATCACTGTGCATGTGTGCGTGTGTGTGTGTGTGTGTGTGTGTGTGTGTGTGTGTGTGTGTGTGTGTGTGTGTGTGTGTGTGTGTGTGTGTGTGTGTGTGTGTGTGTGTGTGTGTGTGTATGCTGGGGCACGTTTGTCTGTGTGTGTGTGTGTGTGTGTGTGTGTGTGTGTGTGTGTGTGTGTGTGTGTGTGTGTGTGTGTGTGTGTGTGTGTGTGTGTGTGTTTTGCAGGAGAGCGCATGCTGAAGGCCAGGGAGAGCCTGCAGTATGGCATGGGGGAGAGCTTCAGCAGTGCTAACCTGAAGAAGAAGTTTGATGACTACTGCACACCCACACAGGACATCCCTCACGAGCTCAACCCCTTCTACACCTGTCTGGAGAGAGCAGGTGTGTTTGTGTGTGTTTGTGTGTGTGTGTGTGTGTGTGTAGGTTAGAACTTCTAATATCTCAAGACATTTGCCCTCTGTCATGTTCTTCCAATCAAGCCTTCTATAATTATTATAAATATTTATTTATATTCATGAATTGCTAAATGGAGGATAGTATAAAAAACAATACACATGGCGAATAAGTACAATATAAAGTCTAATAACAATACAAATCCATTTGCTTGTTCTGCGAGCTTTGCCGTGCCTGCAGACTGAGCTTGAGTCTTCTTCTGTGGTTTCAGAGAGCCGGACCCGGGGCGGGGACCGCCAGGAGGACCCCGACTACACCCTGATCGTGCGTGTGGAGGACCTGGCGGGTGCCTCGGAGAACGCACTGAGCGGTATCACCAGCGTGAAGGTGGTGGTGGAGCAGAACCTGTGGGTGAACCCTGGACCCCTCACTGTGAGGGAGCACCTCAAGGCGCAGTACCCCATGGTCATCGCTAAGGTGGGTGCTGGTGGGAGGTGGCTGGGTGGGTGCTGGCTGGGTGGGCGGGGGGGGGGCTGGGTGGGCAGTTGGTTAGTGGGTGGGTGGGCTGGTGTTGAAATCCTTTTTGGTCTATTTCCCATTTGTCTCTTGTTCAGTGCTCTAGTGCGGTGACACCCCAATGAATAGAGCGCATCTCATCAAATCCCTCTCTTACAGACAGTTCTCTGTCACACCCCTCACACCCTGTAACCCCAAACATCTCCCACCTTCTCCCCGCCAGGTGGGCGCCAACCAGCCCAACGCCAGCTACCGGCTGCTGCAGAAGGAGCGCGTGGCGCTGAGGTTCCCCTTCAGCATCACGGACGAGGGAGAGGTCCTGCTGAACGAGGAGCTGGACCGCGAGGAGAAGGACATGGTCAGCGGGGTCACCATGCACTCACACCGCGGGAAACGCAACCTGCACTTTAAGGGCGCATCGTGTTTTAACAGTTATATGTTGACTGTCGAAATGATCTAACAAAGGAAAAAAAGCCAAATTTCATGGTGACATAAACACCCACAAGCACACACAAACACACACTTTATGCCCACACGTACACACATTCCCACACGTTTGTAAACGCTCCACGGCACTGAGCCCTGCTCCTCTGCGCTGCAGTACATCCTGGTGGTGATGGCGGAGGATCACCATGGCAACGAGGTGGAGTCGCCCATGGAGATCCAGGTGGTGGTGGAGGACATCAACGACAACAGCCCCGAGTGTGGGAGCGAGGAGATCGTGTTCGAGATCCAGGAGAACGAGCCCGTGGGTAAGATGTCCTCACCTCTTCTCGCCATGGAACATATTCAATGTTTATATTGAAGGAAACATATCTGATATTCTGCTCTGTGATTGGCTGCGGTTGTGGTGCAGGCAGTGAGGTGGGACAGCTGTTGGCCTCCGACCGCGACGAGGAAGGGACGAGCAACGCTATGCTCATGTACACCATCGAGACCGTGCTGCCTGTCAACGGAGCCTTCTCCCTGGACGCCGTGTCGGGGCGCATCCTCACCCGAGACATGCTGCGGAGGAGGGACTCCAAACAGTACACACTTATGGTCAACGTCAGCGACCAGGGTAACCGTCACACACGCACGCACACACTGACACATGATGCATATGCACACACTCAAGCAGGCGCATGCACACACACAAACGCACAAAACACTCACACACATGAAGACACACACACGCACACACACACACACACACACTCACACACACACCTCAACGCAGACGCTTTAGCTGTGTGTGTTGAAATGTGTGTGCCTTCTCCCCCCCAGTGTTCAGCACCATGTGTAAGGTCCTCATAAAGGTGATTGACGTCAACAACGAGCTGCCCCTGTTTGAGAAGAACAACGTGAGTTCCTCTGTTATCACGGCCAGCTCTGCTGTGTGGCAATCCTCTCACTATCTCAGAGAGCCACGTGCTGACCTACTCACATTGGACTGTTTGCTTGTGTTAAACTGTGCGCTGTGCACCTGTGTTCGTGTGTGTGTGTGTGTGTGTGTGTGTGTGTGTGTGTGTGTACACATCTGTATGTGTGTGTGTGTGTGTGTGTGTGTGTGTGTGTGTGTGTGTGTGTGTGTGTGTGTGTGTGTGTGTGTGTGTGTGTGTGTGTGTGTGTGTGTGTGTGTGTGTGCAGTATGGCAGCCTGTCCCTTGCGGAGGACTCCTCTGTGGGCCAGACCGTGCTGACAGTGAAAGCGTCTGACGCAGACGAACCCGGCAGCGGGAGCTCCGAAATCCTGTTTGAAATCACCGGAAACTATGGCGACACGTTCGCCGTGGAGACAGACGGAAACGGAGAGGGCAGACTGGTTATTATCAAGGTATAGATGGACGCACACGCACATGCATTTACATACATTCCCACCCACACAAACGTACCAACACGCACAAGCACACAAACACACACATTCCCACCAAAACACACATACCAACACGCATACAAGTGCACGCGCACACACACACACACACACAAATACACACACATGCGCACACACAAACACACACACACACACACACACACACACACACACACACACACACACACACACACACACACACACACACACACACACACACACACACACACACACACCAATACCCATAGGTTCATACATACAAAATGCTAAAGAACCCAGAGAGATGCTCCGAGGGGTCTCTAACCCGCCGGTCCCCTCTAAGCCCCTGGACTTCGAGGCCTTCCCCACCTACACGCTGAGGATCAACGCCCGCAACCCCGAGCCCCTGATGGCCGGCCTGGACTACGACAGCAAGTCCTCCGCCTCCGTCTTCATCTCCGTCATGGATGTGGATGAGGACCCCGAGTTCCAGAGCTCCGCCCCACCGTCGGTGAGCGTCCCTGAGGACCTCCCAGTGGGAGAGCTGCTGTTCACCGCCGACGCCAAGGACCCCGAGGGGAAGGACATCAGGTACATGATCAGCTCTGTATGCTAATGGTGAACGGACGGCTCAGTACTCGTCATGAGGGAGAACGTCCTACTGTAGAGGGGAGGGGGAGAAGGCCAGGTCAGGGGTGGAACGGAACCAAAAAATGGATACAAATAAAAAGTATAGGATTTGGTAACAACATTTTTAGTTGCACCAGCTTTTGCATGTATCTGAAGTTAAGCTATTGTGTATGTCCGTGCCCCTCCCTCCCTCCCTATCTCTGTCTGTCTGTCCCCCCTCCCTCTGTCAATCCCTACCTCCCTCCTTCTCTCCCTTTGTCTGTCTGTCTGTCCCTCCCTCCCTCTGTCTGTTTGTCCCTCTCTACCTCCTTCTGTCCCCATGTCTGTCTGTCAATCCCTCCCTCCCTCTGTCTGTTTGTCCCTCCCTCCCTCCTTCTCTCCCTCCCTCTGTCTGTCTGTCTGTCCCTCCCTCCTTCTGTCTGTCCGTCCATCCCTATTTCCCTCTCTCTGTCTGTCCATCCCTCCTTCCTTCTGTCCATCCTTCCTCTCTCCTCCCTCCCTCCTCTCTCCATCCCTCCCAGTTTTAAGATGGAGGGGGATGTGAATGGCTGGCTGGTCCTCGATGCTGCCACAGGAGAGGTTAAGACCAAGGCCAAGCTGGACAGAGAGACCCTGGAGGTCCTGGAACTCACCATCACTGCCTTTGAGCAGGGTGAGACTGCTGTTTAAAACACTGATGTAACCCTGTAACCCTGGTCTGTAACTGTTACTTATTCTGAGGATCAGGTCTTATATTTATTTGAACATGATTTCAGCGCAGACTTTTCTTGTTTATAAACGTGAAAAAGAAAAAGTCAACTGATAAGAATAAGCACGTTCATTCATGTGCTCACTATGCTAACATCTAGCCACGACAACAGTCTCACAGGTATTCACCACTTCATCACTGTCATGCAGATCTATTCTAGTTAGCCAAAGCGTCCTATTTCACAACCCCCCATGCTCCTTCCACCAGGAAACCCCAAGAAGGCAACGGAGCGTGTGTACACCGTGCACCTGCTGGACGTCAACGACAACCACCCCAAGCTGAAGGAAAGCCAGGCCTTCATTTGCACCAAGGGCCCCCAGCCCGTGGTCCTAAGGGCCGTGGACCCAGACAGCTTCCCCTTCTCTGAGCCCTTCACCTTCTCCTTCCCCAAGGGGAAGAAGTCCCCCAACTGGGAGATCACCACTGTCGACGGTACGGCACATGAAACCCCCTGATCGTTAAGGTTACGGTCATGTGGAGGAGGACAATAAGATAATGCATTGTTGTATTAGAAAAACATTTTAGAAAAGGATAACCCATGTCTGACCCGCGTCTCCCGTCATGGCTGCTGACCCCACAGGATCGTCTGCTCTCCTGAAGATGAAGAAGGCCCCAGCCGAGGACAAGACCTTCTCCATCCCCATCAGCATCATTGACAACCAAGGCGTAGGAGTCACACAGAAGTTTGAGGGTGAGTGGTTTGGGAAAAAAAAAACGGAGAAAAAGGTGCATTGTCTCCCAACCACCTCACAACCTACCCAGATTTGCCAAATTGTGTGTGTGTGTCACCATCTGCCTATATATGTGTGTGTGTGGGTGTGACTGTGTGTGTCACTATTTGCCGATATGTGTGTGTGTGTGTGTGGGTGTGAGTGTGTGTGTCACTATGCGCCTATATTTGTGTTTGTGGGTGTGAGTGTGTGTGTCACTATGCGCCTATATTTGTGTTTGTGGGTGTGAGTGTGTGTGTCACTATGTGCCTATGTGTGCGGGTGTGTGGGTGTTTGTGGACGGCATTACCGTGTGTGAATGTTTCTCTGTGCTTCTCCACGCCACAGTGAAGGTGTGTAACTGTACGGCGCTGGGGTACTGCTACGTCGCACCAGGCACCCACTCCTTCAAGTACGGCATGGGGACCACCGTCGGGATCCTGGCAGGAACCGTGGCCTTCATCTGTGAGTAGGACCACCTCCACGCACGCACACGCGCACACATCACCTTCGAACAAAATACTGACCGGTAGAGGAAGGAGACTGGGAAACAAGCCTCGTTGTTGGCTCTCATGAGATTGTGGTTAGGATCTCAGCCCAGAGTTGTGGGTTTGAAACCCATCGTCTGCCATGAATCGGGGGCCTACCCCTTACTGCTACCCCCTACCTGCTCCTTAATGAGATTGATCTCAATTATCATGGAAGCAACTTTGGGTAAATGCACCTACTTCATGATACAATACATATAAAGATATTACAGGTCTCGTTGGGGAGAAAGAAAATATGGCAGTTTATCTTAAAAAATGACTGATATTCTACGTTCTACGCCCACTTTCAATGACTGATGTTCATCTGATGTTCATACTTCATTCTCTGTTGGTTTGGTACTCCTCTGATTGTGTGTGTGTGTGTGTGTGTGTTTGAAATGTGTGTTTTTTGTGCTTTTATTGAGCGTTGTCATGAGCTGGCGGTTGTGTTTCCCGGTCCCAGGCATTGCGTTCGCCATCGTGGTCCACCGCATCAACAAGAGCAACGAGGAGAAGAAGAAGAAGGCGGCAGCGGGCAACGGCGACTCCGAGCAAATGCTGTAACCGCCAGACACGACATGGTGTTCACACTCACAGCCAGGCAACCCTTTTTGTAACACACCTTTATTTGCATTATCCTGTGTACTCATCCTAATCATTCAGATTCAGCTAAAAGTGGTCTTTTTAAACATCACAGCCATTGTCTAATAATCCAATACACACGGTCAGGCATTTTTACACTGTTTTTTTTTGTTGTTATGATGTCAGCAATGTTGTTGGATGACATTAGCCATGTTATTTAAATGTTGGTTGTGAGAATCTGTTAAACCGGCTATCTAAAAGAAAACCCCATATGTGTACTTACACAGCTGCCTGTGGATAAAGCAAATAATTTGTTCCGTTGGTTTTATGTTTTCCAATAAAACTACAACTTTAGTTTTCATATGGTCCTTTTATATTGGTGTGTGTGTTTGTGTGCATATTCATGTGTGAAATTGTCCTTTTTGGCGAGTGTGTTAGAGTAAGCAAGTGCTTGTGAGTGGTACGTGAGAGAGCTTGTGTGTGTGTGAGTGGTGCGTGAGAGAGCTTGTGCGTGTGTGTGTGTGTGCGGTGCTTGAGAGAGCTTGTGCGTGTGTGTGTGTGTGGTTGTGCGTGAGAGAGAGCATGTGCGTTTGTGTGTTTGCGTGGTGTGTGAGAGAGTGTGTGCGTGAGGGCCGCTAAGCCCCCCTACGACCTCTCCACTCACAGAAACATACACGTGACGCTATAGAGTCTCTGCGTCATCAAACCCTTCAGAAACCCACCACCATCATTATCAACCCCATGGAGGTCCCTCCTCCACCTCCTCCTCCATCCCTCTGTATGAATCGATCGCTGCTCTTCAGATTTCTGCCTGAAGTCTAATAGGCGGTCCAGCTGTGCCTCCCTCCCTGCAGGGCTGTGAGTCACCGCCCGGCAGCGGGGACACGTGCACTGAAATGGGGAGTCCAAGTTGAGAAGGTGGTTGGTGGTGGAGGTGGTGGCCATGGTGAGGGCAAGATTGTTGGCTTTTATTGAGCACAAAGGAACTGGCACAAACACATACATACACATACAGATGCGTCACCCACACACACGCGCGTCACACAAGCCTCACACAAAGAAAGAAAGAGAAAGAAAGAAAGAGCGTTTTGAGCGACAAACGCAGCGGGCCATGTGAGCTGGGGAGCTGCGTGCTGCTCCAGGAGAAGGTCTCAGTCCTCACAGACCACGCCTCCTCTCCCCACACACATCTGTCAGGGCTGTGGGCTCCTCATGCTGGGCGGACGGCATGGGGGTGTTTGTGTGAACGTGTGTTTGATGAGTCATTCAATTTCCCGCTAGAATCAGAGGGAGAGGGAGAGAGAGAGAGAGAGAGAGAGAGAGAGAGAGAGAGAGAGAGAGAGAGAGAGAGAGAGAGAGAGAGAGAGAGAGAGAGAGAGAGAGAGAGAGAGAGAGAGGGACGAGGGAGACAGGGAGGGACAGAACAAGAGAGGTGTAAAAGAGTTAGAATTATGGCCTCATAAAGTCAAGACAACATGGAACATCGCAAATGTTTACATCTGCACTCTTTCCTCTGTTGTATCCAGGCGACAAGTACCACACACACACACACGCACGCACGCACGCACACACACACACACACACACACACACACACACACACACACACAAACACACACACACACACACACACACACACACACACACACACACACACACACACACACACACACACACATGCAGAGTCCCGAAAGCTGGTGGGAGAGGTCCTATTTTTGAGAGATTAGAAGAGCAGAAGAAGGATAGGAACAGAGGCAGATTAAATAATTGTACGGAGGCTGTCCATGTTTGGCTGTTCAACAAAACAAACCATCTCAAGAGAGACACGGTTTGCTCTCTTCCACTTGTTCCCAGTGAGTTCAGTCTGCCGTTACATTGGCTCCTATGGAAGGCCTCCACCTATGGAAGTCTACACACACACACACACACGTTCACGCACACACGCACTCACACACACACACACACACACACACACACACACACACACACACACACACACACACACACACACACACACACACACACACACACACACAAACACACAGAGTTATATACCCTAAATTATGTTATACATACACATATAACCTGAATCACTGCATTACGGTGATAATCCACGATAATGCAGACGGCTTGTTTGCTGGTTCTAATAGCTCATGATGTCAGAGCTCTGAGTCACCTACCTCAACAATCACTATTCACAAGAAGAGAATGAGACAGGGCGAGCATGTGTGAGGGTGAGAGAGAGAGATAGAGAGTGAGAGAAAGAGAAAGGGAGAGGAGGGAGAGAGAGGGAGGGAGAGAGAGAGAGAGAGAGAGAGAGAGAGAGAGATAGAAAGACAGTGATGATGAATTAGAGAGTGAGAGTATATGTGAGAGAGCGATAGAGAGATATAGCATGTTTGTATGAGAGCGATGGAGAGCAATGATTTATGGTGAAGGTAGGGCAAGGGTTAAGAGGGCTATATAAAGCTCCAAGACTGGATACAGGCCAAGACATGTTTAAGACCTTGGAACACTAAAGTGGTTGTAAGTACAAACCTGAGCACTTACAACATAACTACAAGGCGCTGCAGATATTTGTATATTTTGAACACCGTATTATTAGGTTTTTGATCGAATACATGACAAAAAAATGAAAGTATAATGAATTTATGAATCATACTTTTTTTTTCGATGTCAACTTGGAATCTTACAATTGCAAAACAAGGGTACGGTCTAAGAGGTTTATAACTACTAGTATTAGGAAAGGTTTTTCCCAATTATTTATTGGTATTTATTTGTCATTCTCTGACCTTTGCCACTAGATCAGCAGTTTACCTTTGAAACACTTAATATTGTTAAACTAAAGCTGTATTGTTAAATTCGTATTCATAGTTTAGACCAAAACATGTCCGATTTGATGCCTCACTGTGAAACTATTCAATGGAGCGTTGCTTTGATTTGTGCTATAGCAGCCTCTAGTGGTAACCTTACGTCCTTACATTCCTTAACTCAAGAAAATCTAAATCGAAAATCGAAAATCTATAAATTCAAATCACTGCCTCCAGTGGCTTATGGCTACTGTATTAAAACTGTTACTTTAGACAACCTTAGATTAAGATTTCACAAAATAAACCCATTCAAATTTAGAATTGATTGTAACTAAATCCTCTTCCATCAAGCAAAGTAGTTCAAGAGAGAATTTTTTTTTGCAAAACACAGTTTAGCATACTTTGAAAATGTATGGCTATGTGGTCACATATTTGTGTTTATAGAGTACTATACAAGGGCTTCATTCACAATCAATGGCTGCAACTATCTGTTCTATAAATTAGTTACAACTACTGGTAGAGAATACAGACCACCTTTCTGTTAATATTTAATGTTGCTTATGGGGAAACTATGCATAGTGAGATGACTACCGTTATAGTGTATAGTCTCTACAGCCACAGTTGACACAGAATGTATTGCGGTCAGTCACCTTTGAAACTAAAACGGGGTTTGACTGACCTTCAGCTGCCTGCTGGTCGGACTCACACAGACACACGTTGAGTATTTAGTGTTTTATTACAACAATCCAAATACAAATGGCATTACACATAAGTTACAGATCAATACATACATACATACAATCCTTGATAAAGTGTAACATATTGCTTAAGCTTAATAAATAGCTTTCCCTTGCTCTGTTCAGGTATTTTTTCCCAGAATGCAGCAGACAGGCAGCTAGAGTCCGGCCAGTAGAGAGCGCTAGTGTGGTCAGGGACTTAACCGACCTCCACTTTCAAGGCCCTGAAAGACTTCAAGATGACCCCCAACCTTGTGGTTGGTTACCTCATAATTATTAAAATCATGGCAGAGCCTCTAGCGACCTTCCAGCAAACAAGCCTTCAACGAACAAGCCAGTGTAAGAGAACAAGGCTCTCTCGCTCTATACAAATACAAATGATATACAGGTGCTGGTCATATTATTAGAATATCATGAAAAAGTTGATTTATTTCATTAATTCCATTTAGAAAGTCAAACCTGTAGAATGTATACATTCATTCCAAACAGACTGATACATTATAAGTGTTTTTTGCCAAAAAGAAGATGATTATAGCTGACAACCAATGAAAACCCTAAATTCAACATCTCAGAAAATTAGAATATGGTGAAAAGGTCAGATATTGAAGACACCTGGTGCCACACTCTAAATAGCTAACTAACTCAAAACACCTGGAAAAGCCTTTAAATGGTCTCTCGTTTTGATTCTGTATGACACACAATCATGGGGAAGACTGCTGACTTGACAACTGTCCAAAAGATGACCATTGATACTTTAAAGAAGGAGGGCAAGACACAAAAGGTCATTGCCAAAGAGGTTGGATGTTCCCAGAGCTCTGTGTCCAAGCACATTAATGGAGAGGCGAAGGGAAGAAAAAGATGTGGTAGAAAAGAGTGTACAAGCAAGAGGGATAAACGCGCCCTGGAGTGGATTGTCAAACAAAACCGATTCAAAAATGTGGGGGAGATCCACAAAGAGTGGACTGTAGCTGGAGTCAGTGCTTCAAGAAGCACCACACACCGACGTATGCAAGATATGGGCTTCAGCTGTCGCATTCCTCGTGTAAAGCCACTCTTGAATAAGAGACAACGTCAAAAGCGTCTCGCCTGGGCTCAAGACAAAAAGGACTTGACTGCTGCTGAGTGGTCCAAAGTTATGTTTTCAGATGAAAGTAAATTTTGTATCTCCTTTGGAAATCAAGGTCCCAGAGTCTGGAGGAAGACAGGAGAGGCACAGAATCCACGTTGCCTGAAGTCCAGTGTAAAATTTCCACAGTCAGTAATGGTCTGGGTTTCCATGTCATCTGCTGCTGTTGGTCCACTGTGTTTCCTGAGGTCCAGGGTCAATGCAGCAGTCTACCAGGAAGTTTTAGAACACTTTATGCTGCCTGCCGCGGACCAACTTTATGGAGGTGACGATTTCATTTTCCAACATGACTTGGCACCTGCACACAGTGCCAAATCTACCAGTACCTGGTTTAAGGACCATGGTATCCCTCTTCTTGATTGGCCTGCAAACTCACCTGACCTTAACCCCATAGAAAACCTATTGGGTATTGTGAAGCGGAAGATGCGAGATGCCAGACCCAACAATGCTGAAGAGCTGAAGGCCACTATTAAAGCAACCTGGGCTCTCATAACACCTGAGGAGTGCAACAGACTGGTCGACTCCATGCCACGCCGTATTGCTGCAGCAATTCAGGCAAAAGGAGCTGCAACTAAGTATTGATTGCCATACATGCTGAAACTTTCCATGTTCATACTTTTCAGTTGGCCCACATTTCTAAAAAATCATTTTTTGTACTAGTCGTAACTAATATTCTAATTTTCTGAGATACTGAATTTGGGATTTTCAGTAATTGTCAGTACTAATCATCCAAATTAAAAGAAATAAACATTTCAAATATATCACTCTGTGTGTAATGAATTGATATAATATGTAAGTTTCACGTTCTGAATATAATTACTGAAATAAATCAACTTTTTCATGATATTCTAATAATTTGACCAGCACCTGTATATGCAAAAAGTACACACCCTATGTGCTCTGCTAAAAATAACCTTTACAGAAGGCAAGCTTAAGTATGGGCAGGTATCAGAGAGAATAAGATATAAAGGAAGTGCTCATTAGAGAGGAAAACATAAAAAACACTGGTTTAGGTGCAATAGGTTTAAACACATGTACCCTTCACTGACATGCCCTGAAGCATCAAGAACGCTGTACAGAAACACAATGCTGACAAGCTTCATACTGTACTCCATATTTCTTATCAGAAATGAGCAAATAGATTGCAAGAAGGAAAGATTGTATTTGATACCGGCGAATGCACAAAAGAACCGGATACATTGGTTAGCCATCTTGCCCTGCTCGACCAACCTGTTCTACCCAAACGCACCATCCATGATGGCCAGTGACTGTGCTGCACTATGCAGGAACCAGGTCAGTGCACATGAAAACAAGTCCTATATAACCCAGCTGTATACATGTCCTTCTGTACCAAGTGGCATACAGCAGCCTGGGGATTCCCAGCTGCTGTCCGATTTCAAACACAAAACTAAATATATAGGGGGGGGGGACCGTGGTCTCAAAGCCTCACCCCAGGCAATGGGGAAAGATGTTGGATTATAGACGGCTAAATCTTTGGCATAAGATTTTGTAACATTTTTCTATCAGACAACTCTTTGATATTTATTTTGGCGGGGATGGATATTCTTCATAACCAGTCCAAGAATTAAAGAAACCAAATTTTTGGTTTGCAGAAAAAAAAAAAAACACACACTGAACTACTGTGTGTATATTTTGTGTGGAAGAGCACCTCGTTTAGACTCTAAACTGCACTGGTGCCCGTAGTTCGAGTTAAACAGTTAAAAAGTTATTCCGGACTGCATATCAACTCCTTTAACCAATCGACATATTCCTAAAACAGCTCTTAAAACCAGAAGGAGAGTCCGTCCGTGTGCGTTCTTACAGACACATACTGTACAGTTCATCGTGTGTGAGGTCCTTCTTCCTGCCTCAGGACTGGTTCTCCCGCCTCTGACTTCCTATCACGTGCGGGTTGAACTGGGACACGATGATGGTGATGTCGTCGCGGTACATACGCGCCAGCTCCTCGGGCAGCGACAGCATCTTGGACAGCCGCTCGTGGTCCACCGTGCCGAACTCGTTGTTGCCCACCGCGTGGCGCATCAGGTGGGTGGCCGCGTTCTGGTCCTCGAAGGCCGAGGAGGTGCGGGCCTTCCGCTCCTCAAGCAGCCCCTGCATCTGGCCCAGCGTCACCTTGTAGCCGCCCACCGTCAGCGGCTGCTGCCGCTGCGACCCGGTCAGGTACTCACCCACCACGCGCACCACCTCCTGCCGGTGCAGCGTCTCCCACAGGCCGTCCGAGCCGATCACCTGAGGGAGGGTGGACGGGGTCAAAGACATAGAGACGATAGACATGATAGACATGTATAGGGGGGGGGGCGACAGTAGCTGAGGAGGCGGAGCGGATTGACTGGTAACCGGAAGGTTGCTACCTAGAGCGTCGGGGTGTCCCTGAGCAAGACACCTAACCCTGACTGCTCCTAACGAGCTGGCAGCTGCCCTGCATGGTCGACTCTGCTATCAGTGTGTGGATGTGTGGATGAATGGTTGGAAGCCGCTTTGGATAGAAGCGTCAGCAAAATCCCCTAAATGTAAATGTAACAACAGTACTTACTCACATCAACCAATCCAAGACCTAACCAATTGCATTTTAGACATTTGAATAACAAACCAAGGATTTGACCGATGTTCATTGATGCAATTAGACGTATTTATTTGTAATAATCCATTGTTAAAGTAATGTAGCTGAGGTTCTGATCATATATCAGAGTGGGATTCTTTGATGTGATAGAAACCCTGTAGATGAGGTCATTCTGTGTGTGTTGAACATCAATATTATTCTTGGGGCCCATCAGTAAAGAAACACACTAGTTGAGGTGGTCGAGGGCCACCTGCATGCCAGCACGTTAGTTAGTACTCACCAGGAAGCGGTCCTGCGGCCGCAGCCTGTGGTGCGTGATCTCGGGCTCGGCGGTCAGGTATGGGGGCGTGTGGTAGTTGGGAGGGATGAACTTGGTGTGCTCGTTCTCGTGGAGCTGGTCGGGGCCCGACTCCAGCACCCTCTTCTGCAGCTCGATGCTCCACTTGAACTTCACGTCCCCGAACGCACGGAACGGCATCAGCAGCCCGAGCAGGCGGTCCTGGGGGGGGGGAACAACCGCTGATGAGCGACCCCGGGTACCCCCCGCCCGCATGGAGGTACCCAGCATGCAGAGCGATGCAGCCAGCGCTCAACCTTAACATTTGTCTCAATTTCTTTCAACAGGGAATTTCCTTGAGGATGTTTTGGTTTACCTTTTGGCGCCATAACACCAACAATATGATTTGCATATGCCTTGTGCTTGAACTAATTTCATTTCATGGCGCTTTGTTTGCTTTTATAAAATAATATTGACTGTCCCAACATGTCTGTGACCGCCCCGGGCATCGGTCCCTTAGTGTGGCCCCTGAGCACCTGTCTGTGACCACATCAGGCCCTTAGTGTGGCCCCTGAGCACCTGTCTATGACCGCATCGGGCCCTTAGTGTGGCCCCTGAGGCCCAGTCTGTGACCGCCCCGGGAATCGGGCCCTTAGTGTGGACCCACCTGTCGTACGACGGTCTTCTTCTCTGACGGAGGGTGCTCCCCTCGTATCCGGGCCAGCTCGTCCTCATTCTGGGCATTGTGGTCGTTGGACAGCGTGTGAGCCGTGAAGGAGCCGTCCTCCTCCTGCACCCCCAGCACCGCTCGCCCGTCGCCCGAGTTGGCTATGAACCTGACACACAGAAACACATTCTGTTTACCAAGGAAGCTCTTTACTCTTAATATGTTTACCAAAGACAAAGATACAAATACACGTTTCCTCATTCTGCTTGTCGCATCATCACTCTACTATTATTAGCTTTGTTGTCAGAGTTGTCATAACATTTAAACCATGTTCCCATGAAGTAGGACTGAACCGATGAAGAGGAGACGTACAGGTCTGATCCATCGATGTGCGCCACACAGGCCGTGGCTCCGGAAAAGGCAACCCTCAACACCCAGTAGTGCAAGTATGCATTGGGGTCTCCCACCTGCAAGGAAGCACATCGGTGAGCCACTAAACCTGGACCCCAGAGGAGGAAACCAGTTGCGAGGCTGGCAACGAGCAGCCGAGCCAGCACACCCACCTGGGCCTCCAGAGAGAGGTCGTTGTCCAGCCTCTTGAAGGCGTTCAGCAGCGCCTCCCCCGTCTCTGGAACCTCCCCGGGGCTGGGCACAGAGACACCGTTGGATGAGCATTCTTTCATTCGGAAAAGTTACATCCTGCAAAAGGAGCAGCAACCTACTCTTCCACATTATAGCAGTTCCACCTCCATGCATTACAGACGGTACTACAGACCATGCAGAAGTGCAGAATAGCAGCATGGAGATACATACTGTATGGATGTAAACATGTATGTAATTGTGCATATATTACTCTCTTTATATGCACAATAACATACATGTTTACGTATCTCCATGCTGCTATTCTGCACTTTACACTACTATATTGTACCTCAATAACATGCCTCAAAATGAACAACACTCTGGCACACTGTGAATATTCTGCATATATGCCCACTGTCTGTCTGCATATGCTGTGTTTGTTTGTGCACCATTATGTTATGTGTGAGGTAAAAATATTACTTGCACATTTGGAGTATGGGGAAACGCGATTTCGACCCTCTGTGTAATTACTTGTTGCATGCTCTGATTGACAATCAAGTTAACTTTGGCACCTTACCGAAATGCTGTGAGTGACGCGGCCTCCTCACCTGCTCAGGTCTATGAGCTCCTGCCAGTAGGTCCGGAGGCTGTTGAAGTAGAGGCTCTGGGCCTCCCGGCTGAAGTAGTCGTTGGGGTGCTTGTGCCACTGCAGGATGGGGCTGAGGGCCCGGCCCGCCTCCACCGCCTCTTCCAGCTCACACAGGGTCTCGTGGGGCAGCAGGGACACGGCGATGTAGTAGAACAAGCGCTCGCTCAATGCCTGACCGGGGCGAGAGGAGAACGGGGGGGAAAGATAGGTATTCATCTCTTTACATCAAAATAAACAGAACATACAGCACATTGATGGTCATTTTTTGTATTATGCCTCATGCACCATGCAGGGGAGGCAGATGTGGTGATTGTGCAAAAAGAAAATGCAAAATACATTTTTATGAGGAGGGTCCAAGTTTGGATCTATGGACCAAACATTTGAATCGAGTGCATCTTCAGGCCATCTTTGAGCCAGGCGCCTTACGCCTCATTCATGCCATGCATTCATTTGGAGTGAAAGCTAAAAGAAAAAACAGTCCATAGCTCCACCTGGGCGCAGGCACAGCCGGCGTGGCCGTCGAAGACCGCCATGAGCATGCCCCGTGTCTGCAGGCAGGTGGCCACGCTGCGGCGGTCCTCTATGGGAGCGTTGGCCGGGAGCTGGTTGCTGTCAAAGCCCATCACCGACGACACGTTCTTCCCATCAAACTCCGGCACCTGAAAACCAAATCCCCTTTGGGTTTGAATCGAAACACGGAGGGCTTTTGATTCTGTGGGTTAAAGATCAGCATCAGCTCACAAACCTTAAAGCTGTACTCGTTGGCTTTCAGGATGGAGTTGACCTGTGGCGGGGTGAGGGTGTAGCTGTGGAGGTTGGGGGTGGCTCGGTAGCTCCGAGACACGGGGCGGAGCCTCCAGCTGAGGGAAGGGTGTCTGGGAGGAGCTTGGTGTGGAACGGGTCCCGAGTGGGACTGGTGTTGGCATGGCAACAGGCTTGAGGCCAAGATCTTGGTGCGGGGCAATCCTCGGAAGAGCTGCCAGGCCCCCGGCATGACTCGCTCTACACCTCAGGTGATCACACACACAGAACCCCACCGATGGTTGGGCACCTATGAGAGGACATCCGTCATCACACACAGGCACAACGCTCTGAGCTGGGAGTCCATGAGGCAATCAATAGAGAATCCATGCATTCTCAATACATTCAGTGAACTACAAGCTCTTTTTAAAAAACTGAATATTGTTTGTGCACATAAGGTAAGACAGAACAGGTGTGCAATAGAGCCATGAGAGATATGCAGTCATAGCATTCATCGTGCATGTTGGGGAAGCAAGTATGAGGAATAGCAATTAAAGCAAACTAACTTTTTTGGTTGATAAAAAGGAGGTTCACGTAATGGAAGTTATGCTGTAGTCCAGTCTAGCTATGCGCTATATGGTTAGATCAATACCAGATAACACTAGATAACCCCTTGACACTAAAGACAAACACAACATTGGGTTCAAAGTTTACTCCAGCTCCAATTAATCCATTGCATTACAAGAACAGTTAGATATACATCTTTAAAAAGAAAGTACTGCACATGTTTAAAATAATGTTATAATGTTACTCAATGAAATGTTTGAATATCTCACGTTAACGTTAAACCAGAGAAGGTAGAACACTGTTACCTCTGTTTGTACGGCTAGAGGTCAGTCTTAGACTAGAGACCAGTAACAGACTAGACCCTGATGTGTAAACTCAGACTACAATCCTGTCCCAAGCAGAGGTCAGCGTAAAACACTCCTGCTAATAATAGCTGGGGTGTGGATTCTAGCCCTGACATTTGGAGCTTGTGAAATGTTCTGACTAAAGACCATGTCCCACTGAACTAGATTCTGACTGGTTGCCTCGATCCCTCCCTTTTACATAATTAACCTCTCCGTTTGCACTTGTATAGGGTGTGATGATATGGGTTAGACTTAGAGCAGGAGTGTGTGTGCGCCGTGGCGTGCACACACCTGCTCTTCAGTCTCTACAATGGTTCTCCACTGTTCTGGGCTTGGGACACACATTTACCATGTTCATTAAGTCACGACCCACTTTTGTACAATTCAAACCAAGTAAATGTATTTCTCAGAAAACGGGCTATTAAACGTGTGTCATTATTTACACATTAACAAACAATTACTTTCATCCCTGCATTCAAAGCACATTAATCTCATTTACACTCCGTGACCCTTTCAAACAAGTCCGTGACCCACATTTGGGGCGTGACCCAACTGTTGTGACACTGGACACACACACACACACACACACACACACACACACACACACACACACACACACACACACACACACACACACACACACACACACACACACACACACACACACTTTTCTGTAACAGACAATGTATAGGCAGTAACTGCAGCCTACTAGAGCTTTAACTTCAGTGTTAAAGGTTATGTCGCAGGGAAACCTGCAGGGCCGGCCCAGACCTGAAGTGAACAGGTTTGTTGATCAACCTAACGACCGAGGTAGCTAACCGACATAGAGATAAACCAGAGGACAGTACTACGGGGAACTAAGACAGGCGGGCTACGAGGTTCTATGTATATTGCATCGGTCCAGGACATGCAGACAACCCTGACTTCGGCTGTGCAGCTCAGACAGACACACATATACGCGCCATAGAAATGCTAGCTAGCTATAACAAAGTCATAGCATAAGCTCAAGTAATGACCTCGCAATGCTCCATGAGAAGTACACGAATCCTTATATGTGCCCATTAAGGGACGTCAATGAGAAAGTGAAACGGACACTTACCTTACCACAGTGATTCAAAGTCAATGTTGAAGTACATAGCTGGATAACTATCAACACCTTAAACGCCGCACATCATTCACAACCAGAGCGTCGCCCAGTGAGCACTGATTGGCTGAGGGTTGAAAGGAGTGACGTTTTAGGAGTACAGCTCATACGTCATTTGATCCCCCCCAAAAAAATGGTAGAAATAAGGTACAAACCATCTTGAATAGGTCCATGGTACAAACGCCATTATTATTTGTTTTACCAAAACATTTTTATAAACATTATATTTGAAAAGTTTTATTTGAGTTTATTTGAAATTTACATATAAAAAAAGTAAAAACACTGTATGCAACACAAATATATATACAAAAAGCGTATAAAACTCTACAGCTGCACAAAGTGTAAACATTTAAGTGACACACAGCATTGAGCACTGCGGCAATACTGACAGCTGAGCAGGTTCTCCAAGAAGGACCCCTCCTAGATCAGGAACCTTTCATCCACTAAGGTCTTGTTGGCCAGGTTCCGCCTTCCAAGTACCCCTCTGATCCAACGAAAAATCTGTCCCGATAAGACACAACATGAGAAATAATGAATCAAGTCAACACATCTTTTCTTTTTTGGTTGTTGGCTGTAATCAATTTTGTAGCAACAACTGGACATTCATTCACATGTACGTGCACACATGTACCGACCATTTGCTGCACGTATGTAAGAACTGCTGCGAGCACGAAGCTCTGAGAGCCGAGGTCCACCACGCAGAAGAACAGCGTGTCAAAGATCAGCAGGGTGGCCTCGTTCCCGTAGAACAGCACGTCGCTGAAGGAGTGCGACTCGTCTGTAGAGGCACAGAGCCAGGTTAAGGAGTCGAGGAGCACCCGAGGTGAGCACACATACGACACAAAGGAAGACACGCACAGTACATCCTTACCGTTGTAGAATATGCTTTTTTCATTGGGTTCAAGGAGCTCCATTCCTATGACCCGCTCCAAAAACAGCTTGTCCTTTACTATGTAGTCCATGTCGCGGTGAGCCTGTGGACAGCACGCCGTCAACGATAGCAACTAAGTAAACAGCAAGTAACAGTTAGTGCAGACGCTTTGTGTGTTGTTTGCGTGGTTGCGTGTGCACCTACGTGGTCTATGACGGATCCCAGGAAGCGGTTCATGGTGTTGTAGGCCCGGGTGCTCTGCTCAAACGGATTGGCTGAGGAGGCGTCCACCAACCGGGACGGCCCGTTCCTCTAGAGACCGCAACACAATGAGACGCCTGATCACTCCGTCCAACCTTTTGAAATTAACTCATGGAAGAATACTTTCTATCACAAACACAGGAGTGGGGACTCTCTCTCTCTCTCTCTCTCTCTCTCTCTCTCTCTCTCTCTCTCTCTCTCTCTCTCTCTCTCTCTCTCTCTCTCTCTCTCTCTCTCTCTCTCTCTCTCTCTCTCTCTCTCTCTCTCTCTCTCTCTCTCTCTCTCTCTCTCTCTCTCTCTCTCTCTCTCTCTCTCTCTCTCTCTCTCGTACACACACCCTGCCGAGGGGCTCCCGGATGCGGTCGTACTGCTGACGCAGACGGGTGCTGATGGAGACCTGGAAGGTCTGCGTGTCCGTGTTAGGAAGAAGACCCCGCTGGCCGCACAAGGACTCCTTCACCGGGCCATAGAGCGGGAGGGAGAGGGAGAGAGGGAGAGAGGGAGGATGTGATATGAAGACAGATAGACATAATGTGGAACAGCAGTGAAGTACTGGATGTGTTGAAGGAGACAGATAGATCTAGAGAGAGATATAAGAATGTCTCTGGTACATACGGCTTCTCTCTTCAGGTTGGTGTTCATCTCCTCCATGTTGGTGTCTGCGTGGCCGTGCACTGAGCGCCCGTGGATGTAGTAGCCAAAACACTGGTGTGACAACACAAGCATGGAGACCTACAGCAACACACATAAACGCCAAGTTTATTACTAGTTCCAAAGCTAGTTACAAGCTAGGTACACCAACTCAAAACCTCCATGATGCTGCTGTACAAAGGGACCTACATTGCTGATGGAGCAGAGGTCCACAAACTGCCGGATTTTGTCCTCCACAAAGCGCTCGTGGAACACGGTGAAGAACACCACCTGGGTGGACGGGATCAACATGACCTCACGGTAACTCGGCATAGAGAGAAGAACGGAGGAGGTGGTTATGTTACCTGTAGAAGTCCAATGCACAGCCAGAGAGTGGAGGCCAGAGCATAGCGCAGCGTTAGGCTGTAGGGAGGCTTGTACGCCTGAGGGGGGCGCTCTAACGTGGACCAGGGGTCCCTCAGGGCCAGGTTGGAGAAACCCAGCACCTAGAAGGGGAAACCGTGAACGAGTGGAATGAGTCAAGGTAGACGGATGATAACAGAATGGATGGAATTCTTTAAGGGGTGATATCATGTTTATTTTACTTTTCTCTTTTCTTATATAACGTATGTATATATGTTTTACGTCTGTTCAACCAATCGCAACAGAGTGGATGTGCTGACCAATCACAACAGACTGGGCTATTCGGGAAGGGTATGTTAAAGCAACTTGATACAAATCAGAAAGTTTTTGAACGACGCTGAAATTGGTTTTGCCGAAATGAACAGTGTGATAATAAAGGGGTATTTTGAACATACAGGCAAGTAACCTTATTCTAGTAGTACCCCCAAATACATTATTAACCCTAAAAAAATCATGATATGGGATCTTTCAGTGGAGAAGAAGACCATGAGTGCAGCGCTACACTTACCTCCAGGAAGAAGAGCACTGCGATGACCTGGAAGGTGGGGCTGATCTTACGAATGGTCTGGATCTCGTTCCACTCGTTGGCCACGAAGTAGGTCCTCCAGATACTGACCGGGGACGGGTCGCGCTTCGCTTCTCCAGAGGCTGAGGACAAAACAACGAATCAACATATGGATAGCAAAATAGATTGGGTTCAGAATCGATTAGAAAAAGGGGCCTTGTTGCGTTCGTACCATTGACTGTACGGCCCGCTTTACTTCGTGGTCTCTCCCAATCGATGAGGAAGATGTCGACGGATAGCTGCAAGATCAGCTTGTGGAGGAACTGGATGGCCTGAACAGACACGTGCAACACAACACGTTGATAATTATTAATTCAGCCTGGCTTTCAAGCATCACTAAGAGGAAACATTAGTGTTAATATTGGATCATCTGGGGTCTTATAAAGAGGTAACGTCACCTTTAGAGCGAAGGCACAGCCGATGTATGTCACCATGCGCTCCTCCTGCGCTGGCAGAGGCAACAGCACGGAGACAAACTGCTGGGCCTGATTACAACACACACACACACACACACACACACAAACACACATGTCAGATTATGGCCAGTTCTAAAATGTATCATATTGCTTTGGGAGAGTGAGGATAGGGGATATGAAGAGGTGGTCTATCAGGGTCAAAGAGCCAAAGAGACTTGCCTCCAGCGTCTGAAGAGAACGGTAATACAAATGGAAGAAAACCACAGAGAAAGAACACTGACTTTATGAAATTAATTCAGTCCAGAAAAAAAAAAAAAACAGCAGCTAAAGACAAACATAGAACCACAGATGGCAGGAGTACCACATTATTCCAGTATAATTCAATATAGAGGTGCCCTAACAAAAACACAAATTTGTGTTTGAATGTTCTGATGTTGTTGTTAAATGTTTATTAAAAGGGCTACGGGCAAATACGTATATGCTTGTCAAGTAGGATGGTGAAATTAGGGATCTGTGTCTGTATGATGGAAAAAGGGAGCAAAGTCGAGCATCAATAGAGGATTATCCAACATATATAATAGACAAAAGTGAAGAGCATAATCAGTTAACCAAACAAAAGTGCCCGTCACTACGAATCTCATTATGCAAGGTAGGAACAAAGCTATTTTGAGGGACACCAAGCCTCTATTGCTCTACTTTATTCACAGGCCTTGTTGGAAATCAGTAAAAGTGTTTGATATCACATCATACACGTTTACAGATTTCCAACAAGGCCTGTGAATAAAAAACATATCTACGCATTCCAACATACTGACTTTGGAAAAGATGAGCCAGTAAAGTCCTGTTCCCACAGTGATGCAGAAGAAGACATTGGCCAGGTCTCCGGCATAGAACAACAGGAACTTCAGCAAGGTCTGAGGAATGCACACAGAGAGGACAAGAGAACAAGGCCATGAGAACGAGGGACTTTTTAAAATCCCAGAGAACATCATCACTTTTAATGGAAGCATCTGCAGCAGCTGCAGCTACCTCCATGTCGACCAGGGGAGAGGAGATCCTCCTCTTCCAGCTGACGGTCTTCAACAGAGAGTACAGGACAGCCATGCCCCCCATCACACCTAGAGCAATCTATAGTTACATGTACACACACACATTGTGAATACATACGCTGCCTTCATTAATGGTGAAATGTATGTATTTTTGCCTGATCACTCACATCTGTCCTCTTGCGGGCCTCATTCTGATCCATCTCGTACTCCACAGCAAACGACACCTGGCGTAACAAAACATGGAGTTATTATTAGCTGTTAAAGTGAAGGCCTTTATAAAATGTATGTTTATGATGGTTATTCTCCAGCCACCCTGTTTTTGCTTCATGTTAACATTAAGGAAGAAACCCTTACACATTTACGGGATTTTGCTAACGCTTTTCTCCAAAGCGACTTACAACCAGTCATTCACACATTCCCACACTGACGCGAGGTCAACCACGCAGGGCGCCCGCCAGCTCATCAGGAACAGTCAGGGTGTCTCGCTAAGGGAAATCTAGACACTCGATCAAACTAGATCGAACTAGCAACCTTCCGGTTACCAGTCAACAAGCTTTACCTCTTGAGCTACTGCCACAATATAAAAATGCACTGCTCTCTAATGTGGCGCCGTCAACGTGTTGTGATGGTGAGAGAGTGAGAGGCAGAAAGAGATAGAGCGAGGGTTGACTCACACGAACAGTTTGCGTGGCCAGATCTGTGAGGAAAACATCTTTGTAAGACACGGAGAGCAGCGGTGGAAACGCCTGGCCTTTCTGGGTTCCAGGAACCAGCTGAAATCTGGTAAACAATTCAATGGAAGAATGAGACATTAATGAAGTGTTAAAGTAAAAAAATAATGAGGCCCTGCATCATCACACAGAACATTGACTCAGCCCACTTCAGGGCTGTTAGTAAAGATATCTTCCACGCTACCGTAGCTTGATGTCGGCGGCCACACGGATGGCTTTGGGCTTGGAACTCAAACTCTTCTCTCTACCACTCAGTGTGTCGACCACAAACACACGGCGGGACAAGTACCAGTTTTTCACGTTTTCTACGCAAACACAAGCGCAGCGTTAATTAAATCCATGCATCAGGGTGCGCACAACAAAAAGAGAAAATATCCCAAAAAATGCTGACCCATGCAAACACACACATGAGTTACCTTGGTTGACGTAGCGGCCGTTATACTGCTGGTTGAGGACCAGAGATGGGACGGCAAGCAATTTGCGCGCCTCTCCTTGACTCAGGTCAACAAACACGTCGTAAAATAGTGGTTCAGGGTACGTACGCAACAACTCTGATACCGACATGTCACACTGTAAAAGAACAAAATAATATGTCGAGCCACGTCAAAGATGATTTTCTGTTACGACAGACAATAAAGTTTTCTGAAACACACATCAGTTGATTTTATCATATAGTCTTACTTTTCTCACTTTTTCCATCAATTCAACAAATATAAAAATAAAGAGACACTCACACTCTCCTGGTAAGCCGTTCCAAAAGTGTAGGCTGCCCTCTGTCTTAAAGCCGTATCAGGACAAAGCTGTACAGAAGGGTGTATACAATAGAACTCAAATATCCAGGACATAAGCCCAAAAGACAAATCAGGCCAAAAAGAGAGGCAGTACAGCAAGCTGGACAATAGCGTTCAGCCTCAAACCAGTAACAAGACCATAACAACTGTTCGGAAGCAGCTCATGTTCTTACTTGCAGAGACCCTCCACTAACGTTCTCCCATCTCAGGAACTCCCCTCTTACATCATACACCGCCGAAATCAGCTTAATATCCGTATTCTGCAGAACAACAAACAATGGGATAAATATCAGTCGAAGAACAAGACCTTTAAAAATTATCTTAAAAAATGTTTGGCTGAGTGAAATGATTAGGGCTGTTTGTACTATGCGACTCACGCATAGAGTGCTAAAGTTGCCCACTGACTGACCTTCTTGCTTCCTTTGAAACTGAACTCAATGGGCAATGGATCCGTTTGAAGCACTCGGCCAGCTAGACCCGGCTGATCCCCATAGTAAAGCCACGGCAGATTAGTTCTCCTGAGACACAGAGAACACAGGTCAGCGGGACATTGTTATCCAATTGGATCTCAATCACTTTGGAAAGTGAAAGGTTTGCTAAATGATCCGGATATAGTAAATAAATAATTATAAGTATTGACTAATACTAGAATACTAAAAAGGTCCTTATTTCTTGTTACCAGTAAGAGATGTCCTGTGTGGTGCCCAGAGCGGCCATGGATCTGAAGATGAGGTTGAAGAGGCCGCAGGCATCGTTGGTCACGCTGCTGAAGGAGTGCATGTTCATCACACACATGTTCCCTAGAGCCTGGCACGCCGTGAGGTTGGTGAAGACCTGGATACAGCCCCCACACACACACACAATGCTTTGAGTTATACAGGAACACATCAACAGAGACACACACACAGACAGGGGAGGTACACACAGAGAATGACGACACTCACCAGACATGCGGAGGATGAGGAGTAGAGGTTTTTAAGGAACCACACAGACTGGACAGGGAGAGCCTGCCAATTGGAGGGGAGCGATACGTCAATCTTACATGAGCAGGAACTAAAGAGAACTTCTGTACACCATTAGGTTTTCACTGTTTATGTTTAGATTTAGGTTTTATGTTTCTAGCAAAATCACCCAAAAGATTTACTCACCAACTCAGCAAAGTTAACATTGGAGTTTACATTGGAGGGGAGATTGTTTGGTGGCAAACATAATCCTCCTGCCTGAGGAAATGTATATCAACAGTCAATTGAGTTGGTGTCCCCTTTTAGATATAGGTTCAGCAAGAGGTGGACACTAAACTCTGTGTTGTGCTATGATGTGTAGAGTAGTCAATACTTAAGGCCGAACTTACCAGCACATTAGGAGGGGTACACACACATGAGTTGGACGTATTTACAAATGAAGCCTGACATCTCTCACAGCTGGAAGACAAGATCAACGATTATTTTAATTCTGAAAGTCTGAAACTAAGGGAGCATGTAAAATGTCGCTTTTTTACTTTTTTGTAGTTACTCTGTGAGATATCAGATTTTTGTTTACTTAAAGTGTACAAGGAAGAGGAAAAAGGGGCAAATACTTTATAACCAAACAAATATAGCTCTGGTACCTGTCTCCATTGTTGTTTGGTACAGAAAACGCAGGACCATCCCCGTTACAAGCCTCACACCTGGCCTCGTCCAACGGGTTTCCCTGGAGGTCTCTCTCCACTTGAGTGAGTAGTGGTTAGAATAAAAATATATATATAATATAATTGTCATAATCACATGATGCTGTAGTTATCACAACATGTGCTGCTTGCCACTTACCTCGAACAGTCCCTTGAGGGCACAGACACGTCCCCTCTTCACTCAATCCGCCGGGACACCGAATACACCCGAACCCATCCTCCGTCACCGCCTGATCAGAAAACAGGGCGAGGCACGGCGTCATTCTTGGCTCAAATTCATATGAATACCTAAACAAAATGGAAAAATATGAAACACTTTACATACCGGCTTTTCGGGAGGACAACGTTGACATGTAAGCGATGCTCCGTTGGATTTGTGAACACGGTGCCCAGGTAGGCAGACGCATGCGAGTCCTGCAAAAAGATTGGAACAGGTACACTAACTACTCATGTGCAGAACACGCTGTAGATTAAGGAAAAATACCGCGCGGACGTGTTTGCATATGTGTATTTTATATAAATCAGCATTAACCGAAGATTTGCACCAGAGACTGACCAACCTGTTGCACTGGCACGTTGATCTTCACCGCATTGAACACAAGAGAGACTAGAAACATCGTAGAAATGTCCCACGACGCAGTCTGAAACCGTCTGAAAGGAGATGATAAACTGCTGGCAGGAAAGAGAATTACATTTAATTAAGATAAATATCATTACAGTCAGCCTGCGGATATCAGTATTCAGCGTCTCCGTCGCCATGGTAAATAAACAGAAATCCGCTTCCTGTCATTTACCCAGAAACCTTTTCGGTATGACGCTACCGATGGTTGCCACAGCGACAACACGGCCAATGGGCTCCGTCCGTGCTGCAAGCTCCGACTTTAGCCCCCGTTTAACTTTAAAACGATGATGAAATGATCCTCATAAATCTTGTCCATTATGATTTACTATCCGTAACATCTATTTGTATACGACAGGCTACTACTACAATGTGCTAATTAAAAGTCTTGGCTTACTAGTCCATGACGTTGAGGTAGTACTATTGGCCACAGCAGCCATGCATTGTATTTTAGGTAGGATTGGTTGTTCAGTGTATTTTTAATAATTTCTCAAATTGGGCTTCCTTTGTCAACTGCACAATCATTAATATAAAATGGAAGGCCCAGTTAATTAACATGTTTATGTGAGTCACACAAGAAAGTTGCCTCCATAACTTCAGTTAAAACAACTTTATTAAAAAACAAACTAAAACCAATTAGTTATACAGCAATGACAGTTTAATACAAATGGTAGACAACTTTTATACTTAGATCGTTTTTGGTGAAAAACACACAAAACTCCACATTTGGTCCAGTGGATTTATTATCTACAGCAGAGTGTGTATATATCCACATGGGGATACAAGTTTAAATAAAATAAAAATCTTCACTCCCATCAAAGAGTTCTTCACAAGGGATTATTAAAAAACAAAACAAAAATGGTTGAGATAAATCTAAGAACTGAAGAGGAACGATGAACCATCTTCTGTGGAAGGCAGGGTCAGTTGTAAAACCTTGATGAACCACCAGAGTACCGGGATGGACCTGCAGAATAGACAGCCAAAATGAACACTGCGTCATTACAAAGGCCTAACCCTGCGTTCACACCAACAGATGCATTTGCTGCCCGAACGCGTTGACGCCTGAGTTTCGCGGCGCGTCAAATCAAGTTTTGCGGCGCGTCAAACTTTTGACGCGCGTCAAAAGTTGAAATATTTCAACTCGAGCAGCATTTGACGCGCCGCAAAATACGTGAACGTGCCCGGCAGCGGGCACGGGCATGCCGCGCCGCAAATCAAGTTTTGCTGCCCGTTTTCTCGGCAGCAAATGCTGCGGCAGCAAAGCAGCAACGCGTCTCTACATTCACTTTGAATGGGATCACGACGCGCGTCAACTTTTTGCATCTTTTGGTGTGAACGCAGGGTAAGGATTTTAGAATCGCTTCTCATAGAAATATACAAGTGAAGTGCAAAGACGGACTACTAAAATTTATTATAGCTTATTTTCTTCTATTTGGGGTACAATTAAGCCCTACCAGTCAACCACACATTAACACCAATGGTGTCTTAACAGTGCAAGGGCACAGCCAGCTTCAGGTGGAGATAAGTGATGATGTTTATGTTAAAAACATAGTTCAGGAGCTGAGCATCAAAGCTCTTGGTTGCAAGACTTCTTCTGTCCGCTGAGCTACTGCTGCCGTGAAGCTGCTGAATCCATGTGCTACAGGATGGGGACATTTTATGATAAATTAAAGCAGTTCATGCCTAAGAAATTTCCGGAGTAGCGTTCTCCAGGATTGGAGACCCTCTGAGAACTTGATGCACTGCCGAGAGTGGTAGAACCCTGGAAGAGAGAACAGCAACATGTCACATTCAGAGAACATGCTGTCCTGTCTTTAACACAGGCGGACCTTAAGCATCACTCTAGGGAGAGAATAATCAAGCTTTTTAAAAACACATTTACATTTGCCTCGGGTATCACGAAATAGTTGCATGCAGTCAATATGATATGAACCGCCCCTTACCCCAGAGACACTTCTGAGCCGGTACTCCATCAGCACATCTGTCAGCTTCTGGGTCACCTTCAGAACAATCTGGGCATCGTCCTCGTTTTCTATCCGAAAGGTATCCTAAAAAAAATACACGCATTGCAAGAAATGAAAAAGAAGAAAAAAAGTATTTGTGAATTCAGTGGGATCTCGTACCAAGTTGAACATCATCTTGGCCCTCAATTAGCAACACTCACTAGGTAACTGAGCAATGTGGAGGGCAGGCTGCCGCTCTCGGGGTGTGCTCCCATGAGGCCCGGCCTCTCCTCTGGTCTGTCTGCTGGCCTCTCCATTAGGCCGCTCCCCATCGAGTTCCCCCTAAAGTCTTCTTTGTAACCTCGACCAGGGCCGTCTCCCAGCAATCCACTGCTATCTCTTCTACTAGCCATTGAAAAACCATTTCCACCCCCGCTGTGGGAAGAAGGGCCCATCTCGTCTGGGAAACGTCTAAGGTTCATGTTGGAGGCAGGGTAGTCCGGCCGGCTAGGGAAGCCTCCCATGTCCAGCTCTCCATAGTCACCAATGGAAGGATTGTGGAAAGGACCTCCATGAGTGGGATATTCTCCTTGGAACATGGGGTCAGAAAACCTGCCACCTGACGGATATCCATGTTTTTAGTGATGATCGGGAAAGGAATACAGAATGAAGCAACATACGCTCAAATGTTTAAAATTAAATGTCAAACCTAAATATGGGCCTGGTGGTCCCATAGATCCTGGTGAAGGCAAAGGCTTGGGAATAGCAGTCCGGAGACCTTGGAACGCAGGGACATCACAGGGCTCCTTAAGGATCACCTAAATTGTAGAAACAAGCACATTTAAATAATAATAGAATAATAATTAGAATGGAGGGCAAGACCAACTCCCCTCAACCAAATAGTATTTATAGATTAAGCAATTTAATTATAATATTAGGAAACATCCAGAATTTTTCTAATACAAATTACAAAAATAAATCATAGAGGGGAAGTTAATTTGCCCTGGCTCACCTTGAGTTTCCCGCTGCCCTCAGCGCTCGCCACCTCAGCTGATGCCTCTTTAACTTTCTTCCTAAACAAAGGGTCTTTGATGGCCTCTTCCTCGTCACCTGTCACTTTAGTGGGATGAGCCCGCTTCTATAGAACACAGCAGAGAGCAGAGATGTATATTTGGTATTTTGGAACCAATTGGTGTAGTGCCAGCAGGTAGAAACTCTAAACCTAATTAAGAATTCATATATAATTTTATATTACTAGAGGCCATACAACATTCCAACCAACTACTCTTGTAAAAATATATAACTAACCATATATCTGAGACTGTGTTTCCAGCCTTTGACGTGGGCCAGCATGTCGTGCTGTAGACGGGTCACATTGCAGATTTTACACTGATAGTGTGGCGGTACCGATTTACTGGGACTACGGTACTCCCACACATACTGAAGGCCTGTGTGGGGGGAAAAGGGTTAAGAGTAAAGCATATCAAAGTTAAAGGAGCAGAAAGTTGGTGGTGTGCTAGTGGGGTTTCATTCCAACTTACCAATGATGGGCTCATTGACTCCAGTCAACAGCATGGTGAGAGAGGGAAGGGTCTTAATGACTGTCCCTTTTGTGAACACTAGGGAAAAAAATAACAACTTTCATATCACGCATTGCTTTAAAATATAGTGCCAGGAGTCCTTCCAAATAACATTATTGAGAATCTATTAACGGAAGGACGCTTAGAAACCCAAACACTTAGTGAGCACTTGGGCAGCATAGAGAGAGTCCCAGTTATCTTCCTCTGCTGGTGTACGCCAGAGGCGGAGTGAAGACTCCCCTCCAGCGATGCCCAGTTCCTCACTCAACCAATCCGCAGGAGTCAAACTCCAGTGTGGACCCTCCGCAGACAGATTGTAGGAGTCTGGGTTATCAAATCAGTATTTTGACCTGGCAACCAAGTGCCTTTTCTATTTAGAATCTATGCAACATCATAGCAACCAGCCAAATGAGGCCTGCGGAACACAGACGTCATTTTATTAAGGTGAACTACTGAATATTCAACAGTTTACAACCTAGGAGATAAACTGCACTGCAGTGCAGTTACAGGAAGAGGTTGGTTACTAAAAACCACACAAACACACCAGTACAAGCATTTCTAAAGTTGTTCAGAAACAAAACTCTCAAATGCATTGAGATCTTAAAATGGCGAAAAACCCTGTAGTGTGAATGGGATGGCTTCCATTCGGGCTTAAGCCAAATTTAAGAATCTCATAACCCCTAGTGTGTTCTGGGATTTTATGTGTTGACTTTTAAAAAGGGACTCTTGGGAGTAATAAAAGTGCCACCACTTGGAGTGGTCGATGGCACTTACCCCACTTGCCTGGACTTACCTATGTCAGTCGAATGCAGGAACGGCTTTCTCTGTCAGAGAGAATTAACCCGAGGAGGAGAGAGATACAAAGAATTATTGAAGGAACATGGCTTGATAAAGAGATTGAACTCTAAATCCATGTCCTCCACTTCATGGAGGAAAATAACTTTATCCTCCATGTTGCCTGCGTGAGGCATTAGCATGTCACATGCTGTAGCCAGGATAATCTGGCAACCAGTCGATTCTCATTAATTGAGAACGCGCCATCAACAGCACATGTGTCCATATAGATGTTCATATCTATATATATAAAGATGTAACGCAACATAAAAAAACGTTGCGATACACCCAGAGAGGGGACGAAACAATGCGATTACATCAAATATACATGTAGTCCGTTATAAGTTGAAAGTTTTGTGAACCATGAAGTAACTGGTTCCCCATTGTTTGAAGTTCTCCACTTCCTGCAACAATATGCAGCCGACATCCACACATAACGGAATGGGCAGAGCAGAAGAAGCGAACCGTCCCCAGATCAGACCACTAGTAACGTAATTGCGTTCAGTGGGTAACCTTTGAGAAAGGAACCCACTCTAAGATTTCCTTTGAGATATATTTAGAAACACAGAATTCTTTATTTCCAAAGACATACCTTAACATTCCTGAACTTGTTTTGCTGTTTCTGTACCCCGTATGGCCTCTTGGCTCTGGGTGGTTGTTGCGAGGCGGGCTGCATGTCGGCGTCTCCCATTCTACAAGGAGAGATAAGACTTGACCGCTTGAGCGTGTTCATTATAAATGTCATACGTTATAGCCATACAGTCCCTTGTAGACAGGTTGTACAGCGCTGTTGAAGCCATGTAATGCAGACAATAGACGGGTAGGTTTGGACAACCAGCTATTCGCTAACGCTATGCTAAACCAATGTTATGTCATTATAAGACAAAATAGGCACCTATTTTTGTTATTATATTATACAGTATTATACTTTTATACTTTAACATACAAACAGTGAAGATAGCGCCATATTACCTGTATTAGCAGCAATTAAAAAACGACAATACTAGCCTTCGGTGGAAAAGCAACGCTAGAAAAGACCAGTAAATGAAGGACCCCGAATAGAAGCTGTGGCGTTTGCCTGTTTTTAACCTTAGCCTATCCCCCTTTTGATATTTGGCTCAAACTATATCTTTATCAGCGAGAGCCTGTGATTCAATTGAATTTATAATGTATAGTGATCTTCTTTTGTTCTTTAATTTGGCTGGAAATATGGTGATGCAGGTATTAAAATGAAACCTTTTAAGGCTAAATGGAAGACGACTTTGTAGTGGGCTCGTTTTATTTTCTGGTACTCTATAATATTTCATCTGAGGGGAATAACTGCTACACAAGAAAAAAAAAAGTGGAATGTAAGGCTACATATCTTAGATATTTTAATTTCAAATGCAGATTGTTGTAATATACCAAATAGCTATAACTCAGGGCACGGCGTAATGTGTTTCCTGGCGGTTCCTGGTAGCAAAACAAGGCTACACATGGTTTAAGGACCCATCAACACGAGCTTCATGTTTGCTTTTCCTGTGAGGCATGCTTGAAAGGTTTGCTATTTTACTAATATATATTTGCACATTGTCACGTTGTTTTCAATGTATGATACCCAAACACAATAACAAAAATAAAAGATCACTTCTCAGTTAGCGCTATTATTGTTGATGCTGTTTGGCTCCTCGTTAAACTACAATTTACATAAGGCTGGATTATTCTTATTCTCTAGCAACAGAGAGCAGTGTAGTGCATATAACACGAAATTAAATTGCTTGCTTTCGGCCAGTTGTTAATACATTTTCCTTACAATTTGAGTGAGTAGTTTATTCCTTTCCCCCATTTGTGCGTTGGTCCGCTTATTTACGAAATGTATTGTAGACTACAGCTATGAAGTCCAAGGGGAAGAAGAGACAGGACGACTTCCAGAAAGTCAAGCTGAAGGTGGGAAAGAAGAAGCCCAAAGCAGATAATGCCACCAATACCAACTTCCGCTCCAAGGGAATCCATCTCTCTGAACAGTTGAAAAGAGATAGCGGCCCAACCACACATAGACAGCTCGGCATCAATGTAAGTGTTCTCACATTTCCTTTGCTTGTCACCTTATTTTCTGTGGGTCTTTCTCTCATAACACATTGAAAAATAATAGTTTTGCTCTACGGTCCAGACTGTTTGGTTTCTGTTGGTCACAAAATCTATTTCCTTCTGCATTTAGGACCTGCTGTCCCAGCTCCACCATTACAGTGGCAACGTGAAGCTGAGTTCCTTGACGGGCTTGAGGGAGCTGCTGTTGAAGAACCCGTCGCTGCTGGAGCAGCACCTCTCCCGCCTCCTCTCTGAGGTGGCGGCCGTGTTCACAGACAAGGATGCCAATGTCCGTATTGCAGCCACAAAGTTGCTCAGGTCAGAATTCTCATTTGACACGTTTATTCTTATCATCTGTCACCACTTATCATTCTTATCATACACTACTGCCTAGAGGGGAAGTGGTGCATGTACCTCACATTTTTACTTGTCAGCTGATACTTATTTTGGGGGAAATGGTTACATCAATGTTTAATATGATGTCACTATGAGAAGAACATGTCTCCCATCTCACTCTGATATGTCATCGCATAAACATCTCCATATGTTGTGCATCTCCAGGTTTCTTGCCCAGTGTGTATCAGCAGAGAGAGCGGCTCCATTCTTCCCCCTCCTTAGTGCCCATCTGTCCTGTGCCATGACACACATTGAGGGGGGAATCCAGGAGGATGCCCTGAAGGTCCTAGACGTATTGCTCGAACACTACCCTGCCCTTCTCGCATCGCGGCCTTCTGTCCTCCTCACAAACTTCCTGGAGCTGATTTCCCACCGACGCAGCGGGGCCAGCAGTAGTGGGGGGAGCAAGAAGCCCCAGGATGCTATGGGGAGTCGATGGGCGCTTACAGTCAACCCCAGCAAGGCTATGACTGGTCAGCAATGGCGACTCACTGTGCTCCTCAGGTACATGGGTAACTTGACACGCACATGGAGACGACGCTACAAAGCCTCTCTGATTATCCCATCACAATTGGACTGCTACAAATACACATGTGAATGCTTGCTTAATGTGAGTCAGTCATTCACCTGTCTGAGTCATGCTGTGATTTGCAAGCAGTCTTGGACCCTATCTGGTCTGAAACATGCATACGAACAGAAGTCCAAATTGTCCCTTCATGCTGTACTTGGTCTCCCTGCATTTCAGGCTGGGGCTTTTTATTCAGGCAGTAGTAGACGAGAGTCCGACCGAGGAGGGAGATATGTGCAGCCCAAGTGAAGGGGTGTTTGGTTCCAACGAGGAGGGAGGGCTGATCCCCCTGGATCTCAACTGGGAAGAGCTCACCTACAGCAGGACAGAGGTCAAGGTTTATGAGCATTCGGGAGCCATCCCAACTCCCCATTCCACCTTCAGGCTCCGGTATGTACCCCCTTGCATCGGCAATACATGTTTTACGTCCGCTAAGTATTCGCACCCACGAGAGCGCCCCTAAATAAGGGCATGAAACAGCTTGTACAGCAGGATGCTCAATCTTTACTTCCGTAATAGTGTGACGCCAGACAGCGACTGAAGCGCAGAAGTTGCACCTCCCAGGGCTACCCGCAACGTTTACAACTTCTCAGGGGTGTGAATTTGCACAGACGATCGCGCAAAGCGTTTGACCAATCGCAGCAGGCTGGGGGTGCTGACCCTATCACAGCAGACTTGGCTACTAGGATGGGGGGCCTTAATGTTACATGATACGAAACAGAACGTTTTTGAAAGATGTTGAAATTGGTTTTGCAGAAATGAACAGTGTGGGAATAATAAGAGGTATTTTAAACATACAAGCATGTAAACTAGGGATGTCCGATATTGGCTTTTTTGCCGATATCCGATATGCGATATTGTCCAACTCTAAATTTTCGATTCCGATATCAGCCGATACCGATATTTGGGTTATTTATTTTTCCTCAAACCTAATTTAGGTAACATTACAGATCTCCTGTTGTGGAATTAACACAACATGCTTAATGTTATTGTGATGCCCCACTGGATGCATTCTTGAATGCAACAAGGCTTTCCAAATGTTAACATTGTCTGTGCAAAATAAGAAAAATACTTCAACTTAATTTAAGGGAAAAGTGCCATGTTTATTTTTATTTTTTTAATGGTCTCAGACAACAGTTTGGATTACACTCTCCCTGAGATAATCTTGACAATGCCCACAACAAATAGGGCAAACTTGACTTCACAAATGATAAAACATTGTACCTGAACAACTATGTGCAACATAGCAGTATGTTTCTTTAACTAAAACTCAATAACCTTAATTGAATAAATGCACAAATATGAGTCAATTACAATGTGCACTGTACTGCACAATTTTGAAAACATTTATTTGAGCTATAAATAAAAAAAATAAATAAATAAATAAAAAAAATCGGTTTTAAGGCAAAAAAAATCCGATACCGATATTGACCGATATTACATTTTTATGCTAATATCGGGCCGATAATATCGGTGGGCCGATAATATCGGACATCTCTAATGTAAACCTTTTCTAGTAGTACCCCCAAATGTAATTATTTACCATGATATGGGATCTTTAAAGGTCCCATGACATAAAAATGAGTGAGGGATCTTTGCCGGGCAGCGCTTATGCACCTCCGCCTCTGGCGGTGGTCCCTCAGCGGGGCTCAAGCGGGAAACATTCGCCGCCAACAATCCCTTTCTCCTCCATGTCGTGGTTCATGTTCTTGAGGGAGCCAAAGCCAAAGTTCCTTCCCCCCAATTCATTCTCAACCTTGGCTGAGATAACCCCCAATACGAGTCTCGTTGTAGAAATACCAGAGACGAGAGTCCGACGTGTTATGCGCCATCACACCAACAGCAGAACGGTTATCCAAATAACAAGGAAGTGTACAACACTTGCGTTACAGTCCTGGAGCTCTTTATCTAAATAATATCATATAATACATAGATATCTATATCATATAACATATTGTGTGCGCCTCCAGACGATATTATGAATCACAAACGACTTTGTCGGGTTCTGCGACGTCGGGTTCTTCCACTTTCACATCAACCTGAAGTCGACTGAACCGCGCGCTGCCTGCTGCCGGCTGCCCGCTGCCGGGCGATGCCGGGCGCCTCGCGGTATGTCGCAGTTCATGTACTTCAGTCAAACCGAAGTTCCTTTCCCCCAATTCCTTCTCAACCATAGCTCAGATAACCCCCACGACAGTCTCGTTGTGGAAATACAAGACACGTCAAAGAACCGACAAGAAACACTTGCGTTACAGTGTGTGTATTCACATTGATGTGGACGTTGAAGAACCAGGAACGTCGGAGAACCCAACGCGGTCGTTTGAGATTCATAATATCGGCGCACACAGCTTTTGGCCGTGATAATATATATTATATGATATAGATATCTGTGTAGGCTATATCAGGGGTTTTTCTAGAAAAAATTCACAAGGGGGAAAACATCAATGGCGAGGGCAGGGGTGATTCTAGGGAGTGTGGGGGCCCTAGGCAGAGGATTGTTGACGGGGGGGGGGGGGGGGGGGTATGGAGCGATTGTTGACGGGGGGGGGGGGAGCTTTTGAAAATTTGCAAGACAATCCTTGATTTTCTTCACCCCGTGGCACGACATTTTAAAAACACTGTAAACTAAGTCACCAAACGCTATATTTTCTTTCTTCTCAGACGCTCTCAGATTCACTGAACTGATAAATTTGGTTCGGGAGAAGAGATAAAAGCCCGCCTACACTGTAAACTGATTGGTTGACTTACCGATCCAGGCCAATCAGGAGGCGCCTGAGGCTCACGTACACACTGCCTCATGCACAGTTTCTAGATCCCTCTCTGTTGTGCTGCGCGCTCGCTACACAGATGCGAACGCGGTTAGGAGCACGTCTGTCTCCTGTGCGCGGTCTTGCTCGCTCGCTCTCCATTCCGATTCAGATTTTAAGTAATTTAAAATTTTCGACAAGGAGGCGCTGGGTTGAAACAAGGAGGCGCAGCGCCCCTCTTTCCCGGTTTAGATTAACCCCTGCTATATGATAATATTTAGATAGGGAGCTCCAGGACTCCCGTGTGTTCTAGAATATTTACAGAACACGGTTAAAGGCTGTGTGCGCCTCGCCATTGCGATACATCCACTGTAAACAGAGCGCATGGTACCGTGGCTGCAAGCTGCTCAGGGCCATACCCCCACCCTCCTCCTTGACACGCCCACCGAAACAGCGCATTTGGGGGAAGCTCAATTTGCGACTGGCTCGGAGTGGCTGTAACTCTGCACCACGGCTGAATTTTGGGAACGTCTTTGAATACTGTGTTAGTTGCCCACTAATACCTATATTAAAGAATACATAAAATAGCATGTCATGGGACCTTTAATATGAAGTGTTCAGAACCCCAAAAAACAATCTGTCAATCTTTGTAATGAGGTCTACATGCTCTCTGATGCCCTCCTTCTGTTTCATTCTGCAGGCCAGAGGTGGAGCTTGGAGCCGGAGTAGGGGAGGGCCTGGGCTCTGCTGAAGCAGTTCAGAACTTTGCCGCCACCCTGGTGCCCCTGCTGCTGGAGGTGTGGGTGGAGGCCACTGCCACTGACTCTACATGGAACAGCAGCGACGGGGCCCAGCTGCTTACCCCGGATGCAATGTCCATCATGTTCCAGGTGCTGTCCATCCTGCAGCTGCTGAGGAAACTGGCTCCACAGAAGGAGCACCAGGACATACTGGTGAGGAAAACACCAGTATGCACACGCAATGGTTCTGTCGTAGAAAGAGTGTCTTGATTTTAGTAAGTAACAGTCTAGATGATCTCTGTGTAGGACACCTGGTTCCGCAGCGAATACCTGGAGAATTTTAAACAGCACTTCATGAAAAACTTTCCCTATGGCGTCCTAGACGCCCCGAAGCCGCGGAGAAAGCCTGATCTCAAGAGGTGAGGAATCTAAATACATTAAAACAGGCGGGGAGATTTCTCTTTCATCCCCTGCATAATCAACAGTATGAAACAGTCAATGCACAAATGTAGGAAGTCCATTGTTAAAATTGATGTATGGGTTTCATTATAAAATAGACATGGATATTAATAGATGACTATCAAATGTATGCTAAATATTTGTAATAATATCAGTAATATGTTCAATTTCAACCAAAGTTAATTTTGTGCTCTAATCTTTGCTAAAATATTAGTTTTCAACATCATGGCGATACTTCCCCTTGTCTACATTCACTGTAATCTTACCTCATACTGGGTCAACTAGAATGAAGCAGATGCCGGCTCTCCCCGCGCCTACGGTGGAGCCCCTGGGACTCAACATCACCTTGTGCCAGGTGATGGTGGCCCTCAGCCAGCGGCAGGACGCCGGCAAGGACAAAGACGCCGACTGGATGCTGCCCCTCAGGACGTTTGTCCGCGACACCCTGGCCAACGGAGTGAAGCTCAGCTACAAGCAGCTCCACATGCTGCTGGAGGCCGTGTGGAAGATGTTGCTCAAGGAGAGTAGCAGAGGTGCAGTGTTGGCGTTGACTGCTACTTGATGTGTTGGCCTCTCCGTTTGAAACGGTTCACTCTCAATAGTATTGAATAGGGAGAGTTTAACTGAGGTATTTCTTGGCAAAGTGGGACTTATAAAGTAGAAAAATACGCGGTTTTGGGTCTTTGAATAGTTTGCAATATTTCTGTCTGTCTTCAATATTTGAACAGATATACCTTGGTTGGTCATTTTTCTGGATATTTCAATGTTGTACCAACTAGTATACCGACTAGCTGTTTGGGGACATTCCCTGGTTGTGGGGTTTTCTTTGTTGTATAAATCCATTCTATTGCAAACACAGTTATAATATAAAGGGAGAAAAAAACGTAGATTTTTTAACATAGCTTGTCTGATTATTTCATTGTACACAATGTGCACTAGCTCCTTTTAGGTAATATACTTGTGATTCAGTATTAGGTATTGTGTGTTGGTTCATTTGACCATGGGTTTTCATTCTCAAAGTCGCTGTCTTGATTATCAATGTCCATTTTTGCAGCCCTGACTGAGGACCTCTTGGCTGCGGTTTACATCCACTACCAGCAGAGGAAACTGACTCTACCGACCCGGTCATTACTGTTGTCCTTCTTCAGCAAGCTCTATCTCCAGGAACAAGGACACACACACATAGCCAGGTAGCCAGCATCAATTTATCCTTTTTTATTTTGTAGCACACTATTCCTTTTTATAGGAAGTAGCACGTAACAAGTTTCACAAAAAGTTGTAGACGTTTCTCATCCTATTTAGCTTTTTATTGCCATGTTATTATCTGAAGGACATTTGACTGTGAAGCCTCTATTTGTCTTTAGTGTAGTAAGGTAATGTGGAAAGGCCCTGCTAGTTTTTGTTCATAAAGTAACAGCTAAAACTCCTTTGCCCCTATTGTTTCACACCATAATCCAACACTCTGTTCTCTGTCTTCTCCAGGAGTAGGGTGCTGGGTCGATGGCTGGCCGCTCTCCCCGTTCAGCTGTGCCAACTGGGCCACCGTAACCCGGCGCTGTCTGCCAGGCTCATCCTGTCCATCCAGGCCGCTGCCTCCAGAGGCAACAAGGAACTGCTCAGCAGTCTGCAGGCCAACGCCTGCAGGATCTATGGTAATGAACATTCATTTAAAATCAACCTTTCCTCATTGAGACGTTGTGATCACAATATATTGTTTTGTATGTGGGTCACATTGACATGTTAGGTAGACAAAACATGTTTGACTGCAGTCTTTTCTCTGTTAGTTGCTTCAATGTGTAGTTACAGATGGAGATGGATATAGGAGAGGATCCAACTTGGATCATGTATAAAAATGTGTATACACAATAGTTAATTAATAATAGTGTACTTAATAGAGGAACGGCACAAGGACTCGACCGGCCCCCTGGAAGTGTGACATGTTCTGCCGATCAGCACTAGGGGGCAGTGTTGTGCCACGCATGCATCAGAATAACTTGGTCCAGATTTAATATCAACCCCTGGCAGAGAGCAATCAGGGCAGATCTGGATCATGGTTATAGATGATGTGTCTTTGTGCTGTTACTCCAAATACCCCCTTCCCTCCCCCCTTTACATAAATCTGTTCCCGGTCACATTTATGAGAGAGTGTTGTAAGCACACGCATAGCCAGGGGTAGGACATCGGTTGCTGGGCTGGTGTGGCAGGGAAAAGGGAGGGAGGGAGGGCTATGGGCTGGGCAGGGCCGGGGGGGGGGGGGGGGGGGGGGGGGGGGGGGGGGGGGGGGGGGTGGATTAACGGTCTAATAGAAACTGCCGTAGAGCCGGCAATTCACCATCACAAGACTCCTTTTGTCTGCTGGGTTTCTGACATCAGCATGTGCGTCAGAGGAGCAACAGGACAGCACACACACACAGACTATTATCTGATCACTCACTACTGTGGATACGCCTGTCTAGTCTGGCTTCCCCACCGTACGCTCCTGCGTCCAATGGCGTTCCCCGCAGAGAGGCCGCGTGCCGGCACAGCGTCAGCGCCACTGACTGATGACCTGCGTCCACAGATCCCCAGGAAGGGGTGGCCGTGCTGCTGCCCGCCAAGTCCCAACAGCGCCTGGTGCAGCTGCTCTACTTCCTACCCAAGATGCCCCAGCCCCTGCTGGCCAACCTGAGCCGCTGCTGCACTGCAGGGCGCATCTCTGCGGGCCTGGCGGCCTCCCTGATCCGCATCATACACCTCAGGTGGGTCCCGGGGGCCCTGGGGCAACGGGCACTCACACCGTCTCTTACAGGGGTTGGGTCGGGGTTGTGTTGGGAGTGCGTGTGCAGAGGGAAAACATCCGTCACTTGTGGTTACAGAGGAGACGGCTGACGGTAGTGGAATGGGCCCGGTAATAGAATCAAGCAATTAAACAAAAGAGAAGACTGACGGACCGACGCAACGAGACACGGCCAGGTTCGCTGAAGAGCCGCAGCACAACCATTGGAGGGCAGTGTTGGGTTTTAGCTCGCTCTAAATGTAGTCTTTTCCCCCGCGATGGGTTCTGATAAGGATATCTCATCAATGGCAAAAACATTTGAGACGTGCGCGCGCGTGCGTCCGTGCGTGCGTCTGAAGAACAAAGAGCTCTTTGGGACACTGGAATTCGGCCTCCTTGGAGCACTGAGATAATTCCCCAGCCTCCGGGGCCTGAGCAGAAGACACTGTTAGGCAAACACACATTTCCTCTTCCTACACATTTATCCTCGGCTGGTCTACAGTAATATGACTACTAAAATATCAGGCCTGTCGCACCAGTTACTCATTTGCGCATGTGCCAAGCAGCCTGCAGCTCACACACGCACGCGCGAACGCATACATACACCGCAAGCACGCACATACACATCACACACACACATACACACACACACACCGCACGTCTAGACAAAGGCAGCGACACACACACACACACACACACACACACACACACACACACACACACACACACACACACACACCGCACGTCTAGACAGCGACACATACACGGAAGCGCACACGCACGCGCACACACCGTACGTCAAGAAAAGGCAGCGACGCACTAGCCAACCTAAGACATTATGTTTTTAAACATAACGGCTCCGCCATCGACACACGCAATAAGAACACACACACACACGCACGCGCACTCACCGCAGCGACACTTGCCCAGGTAAGACGTTATGGGCCGATTGCTCTGTCGCTAGCTTAGCCAATTTTTAGAGTTTAACACGGATTTAAACTCGTCGGTGACGCAAGAAGTCACGTGACGTCTTAAGCTCCATTGCTGTGTCCTAAGTACTTGTGGTTTAACCTGCAGCTGCGTTTTACCTTGATCTCAATTGCTGTGTCTTCAGAGAAATTCACATCAGACACTAGAGGGCGTATTTTCTGCGTGTTAGTCTCGCAACTGATGTGGTTTTAGAGGAGACTAAACCAGTTTGCAGGATGAAACAAGGCTCCATCATTACCAACACACACACAGAATTAGTTTTATGAATAATAGGTATACACTTATTACACCAGGTAGGCCTTCAGTACAATACAGGCTACAATATAGGAGTTGCTTAAAGTGCCCAACTAAAACTCTACAAAGAACAGATTATTTGTATGTAAAAAAAAATAAATGAACGCACAGAGGATCGTACCATTCAACGAAACATAAAAAGGTCAATGCTCACGTTTGCATACACACCCCAAGAGAAAACAATGACAAGTAATTGATAGAAAAAAAGTAGCCTAGACTATTTCATAATCTATGTCAACATTATTAGCGTTTTTATTGTATTAAAGTTCATTTTACATTCCCATTAGGTTTTTGTTGGTAATTATAGCACAAAATGCATCCACCATGAAGTTAAGACTGCATCTGCTCTGGGGTATACTAGAATCAGCTAGGAATCAGCTGATCCTGTACGAGTCGTTACACAGCAATCACGTTCAACCTCGTGCGCAGCTGCGTGTTAAACTCCAAAACCTCAGTTTTAAGGAGTACGGTTTTAAAGCGCAGCACAGCTAGCGCAATGCTAACTGACAGAGCAATCGGCCCTATGTTTTTAAACATAACGGCTCCGCCATCGACGCACGCGCAGGTAAGAACACAAAACGCATGCGCACACACCGCAGCGACACTCCCCATTAAACATAACGGCTCCGCCATCGACACACGCACAGGTAAGAACACACACGCCTGCGCACACACTGCAGCGACGTTATGTTTTTAAACATAACTGCTCCGCCATCGACACGCACGCACAGGTAAAAACACACACGCACAAACCGCAGTGACACACTCGCCCAGGTAAGACGTTCTGTCTATAGACTGTATAAATTGCAATAAAAGAATCAAAGAGACAATTTCTCACCTCGACAAGCAACGGCGGGTCGTTCATTTTGTCGTATAAAAACCGTTGAATTCAAACATTGCACCGACCGGAATATCAACACATAAGTCACGTGATCTTAAAGAGACAGCGTTCCTATAACACAGAACGAAAACATGTCAATAACACCGTACGGTGAATAATGTCTATTGAGTCCACCACAAGACTACACTTTGTTGCTCAAATGTAAAAGCGATTAAAATATTTAATCGTGATTAATCGCATTAATGTCATAGTTAACTCTAATTAATCGCGATTAATCGCAAATTCTTTTTCTATGCTAAATATCCCTTGATTTTTTTGTCCCATAATTCTTCTCATTTTAATTTTCTTATCAACATGGTGAAGTGCATCGGCTTGCCTTGTGCAAATGATTTTTTATTGATAACAACATTGGCATATACACTGATCAAAACAGGACGATACAAAAAAAGAGCCTATAGTGCAATTAAACGACTGCTTTGAACAAATGTCATTTGAACATAGCAGTCAGGCTACTGCTTCTTTGTTTTGAGCCAAAGAAATGTTTTGTTTTTTTTTCTTTTTTTTTAATAAAATAATTGCGTTAATCGCGCGATAAAAAATTTAACGCCGTTAAATTTGGTTTGCGGTAACGCCGTTAATAACGCGTTTAACTGACAAATCTAAATATTACCCTCCTCCTTGAGCCTCCCGAAGCTCCTTCACTTTTCAGCCCAAAATAACAGTAAAAGCTATTCAATAATTGATTTGCATGCATAGTATGCTACACTTTCCATTGAACAATTACCCGTGTTACCATAAATTACTATTTTATAATGTAATGAAATGCTCACACACTAGCTGCTTTCAGACACGCGTGTAAGTCCGGATATTTTTCCTGATGGACCGTATGTGTGAACAACATATCCTGACATTTGTACCCTGAAAATCTCCTGAATAATACTACCCCTGAGGTAGTATTTTCTCCTTAGGAAATGTAAATGACCTTATATTTGAATGAGGAGTAGGAAGTCGGTATTTCTCACACCACTTCATTGGGCGTGTTGATGACGCTTCTGCATGTCATTGAGTGGCCCCCTAAATGAAAATCAGCCAGTTGCCTTTTGTTCGCTGAATGGTAAAAAAAATGTAAATGTTGGCACTGCTTTTAAGTCATTTGTGGTGAATGAATGTTATACGATGTAAAGTTACAGGCAAAATGTTGTTATATTATTCGCTCAGAAATTTTTTAAATATTCAACTGGGGTTTCCACATTATTGCTATGGGTTCAATAACAACTAGAGTGTTGAGCGCTCGCAACGCTCCCGCGAAAACTATAGTATACTTTATGGTAGACGCACATGTAGTGTACAGACTATATAGAGACTGCAGCATGATTCAGGTACTTTTGGTACAACTTGGTAATAAAGGGGGATTGGAATAAAGAAAACAACGTTAGATGCTGGAATGTGACGGAGAATTAGTTGTATTAAAGGAATGCAGACAAAACAATAATGCAGCTTAATCGCAATTTATTTATTTATTTCCATTTAGCAATAAACCCGGTGAAAAGTAAAAAGTACTCGAGTTCAAAGCTGACACCCTTTGACTGGAAACAATAATTAGATTGCATGGTATATAGTGTACCCTGAGTTAGTAAAGGGTGGTGGTAATGCAATTCATAACAATGATGATGAGTGAACTGCAAGTCACCTGTATTGTCATCCAGGTCCTCTCTGAGTGGCTGGAGCATTGGCAGCCAGGACACCGCTCTGCAGGACGTGGACTACATCAGCTTCCTCTTCTCAACGCTGACCGGATTCTCCTCTGAAGACCTGGCCTCGCTGCAGGACGCCCCCGATGACAGCACCATCCCGCCCTCCCCCCTGTCCCCCCTCAGCCTCTACCCCACCCTCCTGGAGCAGTTCACACACCACTGGGACGTTGTCGAGGTGTGTTCGCAGGCTCATGTTTATCCCCAAACTCCAGGCCACTGCCCTCCTGACGACGGCACCTAGCGAAGGTCCAACAGGGAAGGTGCAAGTGAAAGAGGCCGGAGTATTGAAAGTGTTGATATTCTGGCCTCAGCTCAAGTCTTCCAGTTCCCTCTGGACGGACACACACATACTCCCACTCACACACACACACACCGGGGGGGGGGGGTTTATCATGGTGCTACGGCCCGAGAGGTAAGGGGGGGGGTGTATCATGGTGCTACGGCCCGAGAGGGGAAACTTTATCGCGTGGCACAGGTTGGGGGATGCGTGGTTATCGGGCATGAAGGGGGAGACGCAGGAATGCTAATGAGAGCCCATAGCGTGATTGAAGTGACATTTCCTGCTGAAACATGTAGCTTTAACGTAACCGCGCCCGGGGGCCGGCGAGCGCACGTGTGTGAGGTGGGGACAGTAATCACTAATTTAGCACCTCAATTAAGGCCTTGGATTCCGCCCCTCTCATCTCCCTGTCTGAGCCACTCACAGGTGATTGGCAGGGAGGCGGAGGGGGCGATGGGGGGGAGTTGGGGGGCCGGCGGAGGGGACAGTATTGAGGGATGGACTGTGTCGGCTCGGATCTGAACTAATGAGACAGGATTGTTTTTAATGGTGGGGAAAATGCCATCAGGTGCACAGGTCGCACACACGCAGCACTTCAGAACACCTACACACTTGCATGCACACTTTTCAATTTGAATTTGAAGTCCAATGAGTTGAATTGTGGATTTTTAAATGAATGACAAGAAGGGGGGTCTGGTTGATCCAGTTACCCCTGTAAATCTCCTGTCTCACCTCCAACCCCAGAAGTCTTCAGCGAGAGTAAAACACCACAGAACACATTCCTTATGGTAAAGGCTGTCTTTATTAGAATTAATTTGAAAATTACATTTCCGAATAATCGGAAAGCACATCAATGAAGACGTCAGAAATGGGTATCTGAGAGTGTGATGATCTGTAATGCACTTTAAATGTAGTTAGTGTGCAGTGATTCCAGATAAAGATGGTCTTTCTTCTTTTCATTCCTAGGAGGTCTGCCATTGTCTCGAGACACTCGGATCACAGTCGCAATGCTTTGACATTCTGCAGAATGCCATCTGCAAATACCTGGTAGGGAAAGATCAACATCAAGAAAGAAAGGCATCAATTCAAATTTCAAACTGCATTTTTCTCTGATGAGACGATATCGGGATTTAATTGTGTGTGTGTGTGTGTGTGTGTGTGTGTGTGTGTGTGTGTGTGTGTGTGTGTGTGTGTGTGTGTGTGTGTGTGTGTGTGTGTGTGTGTGTGTGTGTGTGTGTGTGTGTCAGGGTAAGCTGGGCGTGGTGCCTGACAGCCTGGCGGCGGGGCTGCTCAGAGCGGTGTCCAGGCTGCTGGAGCTGTCCGTGCTGCCCAGTGAGCCCATGCTGCACTTCCTGGCCCAGTGCTGCCTCAGCCTGCTGGCCCTACTCGTCACCCTCCAGCAGGAGGCGCCCTCACAGACCACACACAAGAGGTGGGCCTTGGTTGTGGGTAGACACGTGGCCCTTCTATAGACTTGGGGTGGCTGTCTCGACTCTCGTGACCTCTTTAACTACAGCCTGTAGGGGGCAGCCTTGGGCCTTCCCTGGAGACTTGTCACCTGCCTTTTGTTCACTTTATCAACTTTGTTTTTATCATGCATATTTTCATCAGTTGAACTGATTAATTAATTATAGTAAGATATTGTGGTTATAGAAGGGCACGACTTACATATAACAGACATGACAAATGATTAACCATTTTATGTTGATTTAAACATAAAGGAAATTCCTTAGCAAAAAAAAACAAATCATTAATCTATTAGTCCGTGTTGAGTATTAGCCATAAGGTGAGTATTATACATGAATGCATACATTTATCAAGAAATGTACATTTGGAAAATGACGTGCCTGAATGGTATTGAACAATCTACAACCAGTCCATCAAGTCCATCTAGTTCAGATTACTTTGAGGCGTGCTTTATTAATCGATGGTGTCGCCGGCGGAGTATGCAAGGCTCCATAGCTCAGTGGTTAGAGCACTGGTCTTGTAAACCAGGGGTCGCGAGTTCAAATCTCGCTGGGGCCTGAATCTCTTCATTTTCTCCCACCTTTTATGTGATCCTCTCTACCCTTATTTGTGTTTTTCCTTCCTCTGCAGCGAGGCGATATGGAGCGCGTGTGTGTCCGCGCTGGCCAACGTGCCGCGGCTGATGCGTGCCATCCTGCAGGCGCTGCGGGTCGGGGACCTGTGTGAGGAGGAGCTGCCGCAGCTGGGCCAGATCCTGTCCATGATGCTGCAGCACGCGCCGCTCCGCAGCCACCTGCTGGCCAACACGGCCCTGCTGCAGCACATCATCCAGGAGCTCACGGTAACCCAGGAGACCTTCAGACACACCTCTTCTGCTGAACCTCCTTCTGACGTCCTTCACTTGTAATCTCCTTGGTTTGATTCTACCTTTCTGCTAGGCATCAGTTACTGATTGGTAGTTTGTCGTTTTTGACTGGCTGAGCACTTTTCACTGTTCTGCACGAAAGTTTGATTTGATGGTTGATGAACTTGATTGGAATAGCTAGACTTGTTGTTTGTGTTTGACCTTTGTGGTTGTGAATAGCTGGACTTGTAGCTGTGGTAAGTGTTTGACCTGTGGTTGTGAATAGCTGGACTTTTTAGCTTTGTGTCTGACCTGTGTGCTGTTGTCTTCCAGAGGTACTCTCACGGGGAGACCAGGGAGCAGTGGCTGACGGACCTGCTGTATTGTTACAGCGTCACCATGGCGCACGCCTCCACCGCTCACCGTGGAAGCCTTGGGCTGAGGGACATGTACTGACCCGACCAGCGAGGAGCAAACCCAGCCCTGCTTCCCTTCACCATCACCCTGGATCTGGAAGTGACAGCGCTCATTCAAACGCAATGCAAGGGAAATGTTTAGAAACAGACGATGGGATTCTTATTGTGATAAGGATTAAGTATTTCTTTTTTAAAACCATGCCTTGACTTTTTTGATCATTCTTGTTTTTGCCTTTGTAAAACGCAACATTGTAATGCTGTATGTTGGCTTATCTGTCTGAATTTTCTAAAATTAAATGAAAACGAAAAAGAAAAAAAACGTTTTCAATTTGTTTATTTTTTGGCGTTACCTTTAACATACACGTAAAAATACACATTACGAGGTATATACTTATAACACAAGTGGAAATTGTAGTACAAGTTTAGATTTAGTTTGTGCAAGATGCAAATGCCAATTGGCAAAGATGGCAATGAGAGAGCAGCCTGCTGTGTTCCACGTGTTGGGCTGCAGGTGGGCAGGCTGTATGACTGGCTGCTGATTGACTGCCTCACTCCCCTCAACAGAAAGGTTATCAGTGTGTGTTTGTGCGTACATGCACTATTCTGTGTTTCCTTCCACAATGGATTAAAGGTTATCTTTTACACACAACTCAGTCAAATTAACCCCGCCTGTGAGGTCATCAGCCTGGTGTCATGCACATTCCTTTTTTTTTTTACAAAACACTTATTGTACCCCTCCCCAGTACAGCTATAGAAGGGAAGGCAGGCTGCCAGCTTGGATATGTGTGTTGTGTGTGTTTAACAAGCCACAGCCATGACCACCTGTTTGTGAAGCCCAGGTAGGCGAGACAACCATTTAATTCCTCTCACTGTGGTTCACCTGTGAACCAAAGTCAATTAACTCGTAATCTAAAGCCAATCGTTTTTTATCCTTGTTCGGTCAGGATCTCAGCGGCTTCAACACTACACCGTTCATCTCCATATTAGGTCCTGTGTTACTTGGTTATTTTTATATCATTAAGAAGTTATCAAGGATTGAATATTTATGAGACTATCGAGGCAGTCAATGTGGCAAATATGGATAGTTTCCTCCGCTGGTTGCAAACGTCCTCCAGACCGCTGTGTGGACTGGGAGACGTCACAGACGTCTGTTATTGGACAGTATAGTGTGAAGCGGTCTCAGTACTTCCCCCGACCCCTGCACGCCTGTCCAGAGCTCTGGGGTCTCAGGTGGTACGAGTACTGGGTGGCCTGGCTAAGGTTGTCCCCCAGGTGGACGCAGTCTATCCCACTCACTGTGGGAGCAGAACAAAACAACTACGTCAGGGGACTGTGGTGGGTTAGAATGCAGTATGTGTGTGTGTGTGTGTGTGTTTGATGCCTACGCTGACTCCCGGTGCGTAGAGACAAGTCCAGGAGCATCTGTGATTGGGCGCTTCTTAGGGAACGCCCCCGTCTGGCCATGGAGTTTCCTGAAAACAAGAGATGGTAAATATCATCAGTATTTAGCCAAAGCTGTTATCAAAAGAGTGATGTCATTAAGCAGATAGTGGGGGCAGGAGTATTGCTCAAGGATGCTTTCTGGTAGGGTGCGTTGGGAATCAAACCCAGAACCCTTCTTTGAATACACTATCATTTTAATTTTCTCAGAGATGCTTCTGATGTGTGCTCCCTCTAGATCACTCAGGTCCTCTGGCCCTGGCCTCTGAGTTGTTGCCTGGTGATGACAGAGACCTATGGGGAGGCGGCCTCTAGTGTCTCTGGTCCTTGCCTTTTGAACAGCCTGCCAGAGGAGCCCAGGACATCACAATCTGAACACCTTTTAAAGAAACCTAAAACATATTTAATTCAGCTTTCTCTTAATCTCATTTATTTATTTTTCTTTATTTTCATTTCATTGTTGTTAAGCACCTTGTATTGCAATTTTGTACAAAAGGCACTATGTAATTTTATAATTGTAATTTTATATTTAAATGGATATTTAGGAGAAAAGAATTCCAAGTTGATACTCTCGAGGTTACTTTCTACAAACACCAGTCTTGTCAACTGGTCTGGCGCCTTCAGTGAGCACATCGTTGGGTGTGGTGCCAGCGAATGAACTGGGTGTGTATGTCTTTATGAATTGACTCTGCAAAGAGCTACTACAGTCAAGGCTCCATAGCTCAGTGGTTAGAGCACTGGTCTTGTAAACCAGGGGTCGTGAGTTCAATTCTCGCTGGGGCCTATGTGATCAAAGGATGGTCTCTCCATCACATTTTCACACCTGGAAAATAATTGGCAGGTAATTGGATGTACCATCTGTCGATCACTTACAGAGTATCTACGCGAACGGTGATTCTGTGCCATTTTCTCCAAGAACGCTGATTGGTTCCGACAGACCAATTTGCAGATGCATATTATTCTGGATTTTCAGTTTATTTTATTATACTTTTTTGATATTTAGCAGACGCTTTATCCAAAGCGACCGGGGCTAGTCTCCCCTAGGGCAATCTGGGGTTAAGTGACTTGCTCAAGGGCACAATGGTGACAGCGGGATTCATTCAGGTCATTTCAGTTCATCCACGGGGCAGCAACGATGGTAGACAGAAAAATACCTCTGGACGAACAGGATAGACCTAAAACCAATCATCAGCTGAACTTGCATCAAATTATGTCGGAAGAAAGGCAAAAACATCTTTCTTATGAAAAAGGAAGAAAGCTTTAGTGCAGTGGTTTGTTCTTCCTGAAGAGAAAGTATACTGCCCAGTTAGCTTAGTGTCATGATAGTGGAGTATCGGACCTTGTCTGCTGGATATGTGTCTGAGCGGGGTTCAGGACTGGCAGAGCAAATCAAACATGAGCTTGCAGGGTCATCTGGTTCCCAGGCTGGGTGAAGCCTTGCTAACAGCCTGATGAACAGGCTGCTACTAGAATACATGCATAGCATCAGCTCTGGGCTGAGCACTGAATTCTGTTGCTTTCAGGGACCAAAGGCATCATAGGGCCCCGGGATACGCATATAATGAAATAAGTCATTCAAAAAATAGTCTAATTGAATTGAATTTTAATCCATTCCCTACCACAATTCCTGGCCATGTGCAACCCCCCCCCCCTCCCCCTCTACCTACACACCTACACACCAAAAAATGAGAGTGAGGGAGAATAGGTTTGGTAAATGTGTGTGTGGCTCCATGTGGCGTTTGCGTGCATGTGTGTGTTCTGCAGATAGCTCCATGCAGTCGCCTGACATTCCCCCTGACAGCTGTGAACTTTTCAGAGAGCCAGGACTGTCAGACCCAAGGAGGAGAGAGAGAGAGAGAGAGAGAGAGAGAGAGAGAGAGAGAGAGAGAGAGAGAGAGAGAGAGAGAGAGAGAGAGAGAGAGAGAGATGGATAGGAGCGAGACGGTGAGGAGGATGGGTGGGCTACAGCGTTAGAAGGTAGGGGTCTGTTGGGTGAGATGGTAGGCGGACGTGGGCCTGACTGTATGTGTGTGTGTGTGTGTGTGTGTGTGTGTGTGTGTGTGTGTGTGTGGTTTCTGCCCATTCTCCCGTCATCACCTGGTGATGTGTGCTGAAGGTCAGGGCTGTCGGTGAGGTGAGGTGAAACCAAGTGGTTATTACACACACACACACACACACACACACACACACACACACACACACACACACACACACACACACACACACACACACACACACACATACACACACACATACATCTTGTGGTATGTGGCTGTTAGCATCCTTACACGTTGTCAGCTGTTTCTACTCGTGCCGTGTGCTTGGAGTACAAGGTTCTTTCAGATCACAGTTGTAAATTCAGAACAATTTATTTTGTATATTTTTTTTATTCACCTTGTAAAAATGAATGATGTAATTTTTTTTTCTAATATGAAAATAGCCTTACCATATATGCTTTGCAGCACTGAGTTCTTATTGGCTGTTAACTTAGCGGATTGCGCCCTTAATTCAGTCTTCTTCCTGTTAGGGGTGTGGCTTGGATTCTTTGACTCCGCCCACTCCAAGGGCCCGCCCTCCTGCGGGCGTTCTCTCGCTCTAAACCTACGACAGATACACAGAGGAGCACACATTGTTTGTGAATGAGCTGTTGCAAGAAAGAAAGTGAGAAAAATTGGAAGATCAAAGTGGTCCAATAGGAAAAAAAACCTGTAGCGAAAAAAAAAAGAAGCTATGTGTGCTTATAAAAGCCTGCTAAGCCCAATGGAAACAGGACAGGCCTCCTGCTGCTGCGGGGGGGGGGCATGCATTGTGTAACCCTCCATGTAAGTGGATGATAAGGACTCCAGTAATTAACAATACAACACACACACACACACACACACACACACACACACACACATACAGAGTCACACACACACACACACACACACACACACACACACACACACACACACACACACACACACACACACACACACACACACACACACACACACACCCACACACACACACACACCTTCTCCAGGCCCTCTGGATGGTGCCTGCAGCCTCATTCCTCCTCCCATGCTGAGAGGGCTGCGTGCCGCGTTCCCTTGGTGTGCGCAAGGGGAAGGGCGTGTGTGTGGCGGCATGGTGTGTCCTGCCGGAAGGGGTTTTGTGGTTGGGGGCGGAGCGACACCTCAATGAAAGGGCCTGGCCCTCGGGGCCCTGCTCCTGGTTCTGGTCCCCGGCCCGGAGAGGCGTGCTTTCAGTGTCAGCCAGGCGGAGGGCAGCACGCCCCGCGGACCCCAGAGCCTCTCTGAGGCTCGGCAACGGGGCACCGGCCGCGCCGGGGCGTGCGCTGGGCGAGGACGGTCCCGTGGCCGTGGCAGTTGCTGTTGTCGGGCGTCTAGGGCTGGGTCTGGGGCTGGGTCTGGGGCTGGGGTTGAGGTTTGGGTTGGAGTTTGGGCTGGGCAGCCTCCCGCAGCTTGCGGAGGGGGAGCGTTCCTTCAGCTTGGAGGTGGTCACGTGACACTGGACGCCGGGGACGTCATGTGACTCCGTCTCCCTGCTCCTCCGAGAGCCTCGGCTCCTGGTGTGTGCTAGTGTGAAGAGAGGAGGGGTGAGTGCATGACTCTGTTACAACATTGTGTATAAGGTATTGAACTTAAGCAGGCAGCATGCTTCAAAATAAGTCCTGTTCTTTGGCAGGATGAGATCACAGAAGTCCACTGCAGATCAACGTTCTTTAAACTTAGTGCGGATTTGAGGAGGTACCTAAACGTTCCATTAGTGAAGACCAGTGCGCTTTCCTTGCAGCAGGGAATCACATCCCATTGAATGTGTCACTGATCGCAGTGGTTCACTACAGGATCACTTTTCAGGGGCTGATGCAAAGATCTCACCATTGAACCGGCGTGATGCACCCTGTCACCTTTCTGTTTCCGGAGCTCTTCTTTGGCCTTGAGACGTTCTGCTTTGGAGGCCTTCCTAGGCTCCGGCACCGGGTCATGCAGGGCCAATCCGTTCATCTTGTTGGCCAAGGAATGCCGCTGATGCTCTGCTGGCGTCCGGCCCGACTCGGCGAGGGCCACGGAGCTCTGCTGCTGCACCTCCCGTCGACGCTGCTCCTCCTCCCGCTTCCTACACACACACACACACACACACACACACACACACACACACACACACACACACACACACACACACACACACACACACCATACGCACACACACACACACACACACACACACACACACACACACACACACACACACACACACACACACACACACACACACACACACACACACACACACACACACACACACACGAGTAGGACCATTAGAATAATTCTGGACTTTATTTTTGGTGTGTGGTGGCACACTGGTAGATACATCTCCAATGATACGTACATAAAGTGGGATTCAATGTGGAGACTCCATTGTAATGTGGGCATTAGAATGGTGGCCGTAAGTGAATGGATCCAAGCGGTTGAGGATGGTATGGTTAATGAGCATTGCTCTAAAAGGGATCTCGATCCCTTTTAAAGCCTGTTCAAACATTTCTTTAATGATAAGACCAATCAGCATTCAGGGGTATTTCAGTTAATGACCAGCCACAGTCTGCCCCAAAAAAAGAAAGAATTCAAGATCAATCAAAACTATATTTGATCGGAAATGGACTCAATGAGGAAGTTAAAAAATTAACATAAAACTTTTCTCAGATTAGAATATGTCTTTGCTAAACTTTTAACCCGCATTTGGCAGGAACAAAGCAAGCAAGCAGGTCACTTTGATTGGCCTGAGCTTTGTAAACAATGTAATCAGTGTCATTGGGAAACACAAACGGGAATACCGGGATGGTCTAAAGAGGTTTTTCATGAGATAGTGGTATGAATGTCAAAGGGTTGTAGGATCAAACTCCAATGTTCACAGTCTACCTGTATGCATCTATGAGCAAGATGCATAAACCTTACCTGCTCGTAATAACCACTTCATTGTGAATGGTTCAGGTAAAAAGGTTTGCCATTAGCGAGATGAAGAGAACCCACAAAGAGGTTCTCTTCCAGACATATGACATTTACTACTTAAAAGAAATAAAAAATAAAAAGGACAAAAAGGTGAAATTCTGAAGCCTTCTTCATAGGAATGTGCCGTCTGATGGCAGCGCTGGAGACGGCATTAAAGGTGACTCTGAGAGCAAATGACAAGAGACAGCCAGGCTGAAGATCAGGCAGAGGGGGAAGACGCATGTGTTTGCCAGGATGACACAAAGTGAGATAGATACGGGTGCAGTGCGGCGGCTCCGGGGGGGCCACACACAATGCCTTTAATTGTCAATAGTCAATTTGTTTAGCAAGTTAGCGACACTAATCGCCGGGAGAGAGAGCGGGAGAGAGAGAGAGAGAGAGAGAGAGAGAGAGAGAGAGAGAGAGAGAGAGAGAGAGAGAGAGAGAGAGAGAGAGAGAGAGAGAGAGAGAGAGAGAGAGAGAGAGAGAGAGAGAGAGAGAGAGAGTGAGAGTGAGTGATAAGAAGAAAAAGCGAGAGAGAGCACGAGGGCGGGTGGAAACTTTGAACAAAAGGAGCTAGTGTTTGCCTAGGTGGGAGAAAAAAACCTCCTTGTATGTCCAGGCACACGGATATGGAAATGCTATATGCAGATGTGCGTTGTGCTGCGGTGGGATTTGAGTGCGGGAGTGTGCGTGTGTGTGCGGGAGTGTGCGTGTGTGTGCGGGGCGTGTGCTCTCGCTCCCTCACTTGGCGGCGTCCTTGCGGAGCTGCTCGTGCCTCATGAACAGCTGCTTCCTCTCCTGGAAGGCCTTGCGCACCGTGTAGCCCTTGTACACCGCCTGGATGGAGGCGGCCGCGATGTCCTGGATGGCGGCGATGGACAGGGCGCCGTGCTCCAGCATGAACTGAGTCACCTCGCTGTGCTCCCCCAGCAGAGCGTAGTCCAGGGGCGTGTACCTGCCGCACACACACACACACACACACACACACACGCACACCGATGCACACACGAACAGACACACACACACACATGCACACTCACTCGCATACACGCACACACACACAGACACACATATATGCAGACACGCACACATAAACACACACAAATGCAAATCAAGAGAGAGGCAGACCGGGAGGGACACACAAACACACACACACACACACATACATACACCCACGCACAGACAGCATTGGTCATTTGCATGCAAGTGCTGGTAATTGTTACACATGCACATACATGTATGTGCATGTATGTATCTCAGTAAGCTGAGCTTACGGTCCCCATATGTTCCCTCAGGCAGTTTCACATATAGATATAACTGTCTGCTTGGCGACACCAAGTCGAAACTCTTTGATGCGTGACCTTTTTCCGTATCGGGATGGGGGGTTGAGGAATGTTTTTTTAATGTTGTGCGACTCGCACGCACCTTTCCACATCACAGACGACGAAGGCCTTAAGAAATCAGCTAGAGTGGTGGCTACTGGGTTCCTCCCTGTTTGTGTGTGTTCAGGGTGGTCGTCTCTCTCAGCCCTCCTCTGGCCTGTCCTCACCTCTCCTCCGTGTGCTCCATGTGGTTGGGGAAGGCTTTGTACCCCAGGAGCAGCTTGACAGCGTCCAGGTAGCCGTTGTTGCAGGACCAGTGGAGAGCAGTCCTCCCCTGACACACAAACACACACAGAACTCCCATCGTACATCCTGCACAACACCCAGCATCCCCCCTCCCTCATCCCTCATCCCTGTCCCCTCTTGAGGGAAATGGTACCTCCTTGTCCTGGATGTTGGGGTCGGCGTTGTTCTCCATGAGGACCGCCATGCAGGTGATGTAGCCTCCGTACGCAGCGCACTGCAGAGGCGTGCGCCCCGCCTGGTCCTAGGCGCCGGACACAGGGGGAAACCCTCTCACAACCATGGACACAGGCTGGACTATAACTGGCTCTCCATGACATGCATGGCTGTGTGTGACTGTCTATCACTCATCATTCTGGATGAAATATGCTTTGTATTTGTTTGTACGTGTGTGTCTGTACCTGCACATTGGGACTGATCCCGTTCTCCATCAGCACCTGGCACACCTCAGCGTTCCCGCCCAGGGCGGCCCAGTGAAGGGCCGTGTGGCCGTCCACATCCACCAGGTCAACGCGCGCTGAGCCTGCAGCATGTGAAGGCAGTGGACCCGTTGAAAAGGTCCCCGCAAGACTCCACATACTCAAGGCCCCATGAGATCAAAGTCCCCATTCAACTTCCCCACAGACCAACGCAGAGCGGGGTCGGTGAACATGTACGAGCCAGGCCTACCCTTGATGAGAGTGAGTATGACGTCTCGCTGCCCCATCTCACAGGCCCGGAACAGCGGCGTGTGCTTCATCACGTCCAGAGAGTCCACCATGGCACCCTTCTCCAGCAGCAGGCGCACCGTGCTCACGTGGCCGGAGAGGGAGGCTGCATGCAGGGCTACACGCACGCGTGCGCACACACACACAGAAATATACACACACTGGTCATCAAAACCAGATAGAACAAGGACAGCAGAGAGTTTGAGTCAAGGGAATCATGGAGGGGAATATAGGAGATCCAACCAGGCAATAGACTATGCCACACTGCCTACTGCGCCTCTGGCCTGCTTCTACTCCCCCTCTCCTCCCCCTGGAGCTCTTGGCGGGGCTAAGCCCAGTGGAGGGTTAAGCAGACAGAAACAAGTTCAATGAGAAGGAATCCAGTGCAGCCTCCTCGTGGCTAAACGCTGCGTGTCCCCAGACAGGAGGGATTAGAGTCAAGTGCATGGAAGTGATCCCAGCACCAGCCTTCACCCCGTCTCATTAGCATGACTGAAGCGCTACATATTATTCATGCATAAACAATTACTGCCTCAATAAGCAGAGGGGCGGAGGCCCTGGAGAGTAGGGCTCTCAAAAGCCTAGCGGTCAGGGCATGTGTGTGTGTGTGTGTGTGTGTGTGTGTGTGTGTGTGTGTGTGTGTGTGTGTGTGTGTGTGTGTGTGTGTGTGTGTGTGTGAGTGTATGTATGTTCAGGTCTATTGTGTCTTCACTGCCAGATGATGCACGTGGTTTCTCTTTGGATGAAAATGGGCTAACCTATGCTCTATGTGTGTATGTGTGTGTGTAAGAGTATTTACATGCAGATGATGGTGTGTGTGTGTATGTGTGTGTGTGTGTTGGATCGCCAGAAAATTCAATCACGGGATACAATAGCAGTGGCCATGATCTGTACAGCAAGCTTACTGGGTTACACTCATTTGCCTGAAACTATTACTTCCCTGACCCTATTCCTGTCTCTCTTAGTCTCTGTCACTCTCTCTCTCTTGCTCTCTTACTCTCTCTCTCTCTAACTCTATCTCTCTTGCTCTCTAACTCTCTCTCTCTCTTTCCCTCTCTTTCTCCCTTTAACTCTCTGTCTCTTTCTCTCTTACTCTCTCTTTCTTTCTCTCTTGCTCTTTAACTCTCTCTCTCTTGCTCTTTTACCCTCTCTCGCTCGACAGCCCTGAGGGTAATCCCCCTGTGCTTCGTTTCCACACATCGGGGGAGAATCCCCTGTGACATCATCATCGCTGGGCTAGTCCAACACCTACGTCTCCTCGGGTGGCGAGTTCCAAGGTAAACTGCAGAGCAGCCCACATTGTATCTTCTTTGTCTGTGTACATGAGTATTGATCGTTTGGATTTTGACTTTTTCTCTACCATGGATGTGACCGTGTGTGTGTGTTCTTATTTGTTGCACATTTGAACTGATCTCAATAAGATGTGTGTGTTCCAGCGCAGGGGGTTAGAGGAGGAGGTGGAGGAGGAGGTGGAGGTAGAGGAGGAGGAGGAGGTAGAGGAGGAGGTGGAGGGGGAGGAGGAGGTAGAGGAGGAGGTGGAGGGGGAGGAGGAGGTAGAGGAGGGGGAGGAGGGGGTAGAGGAGGGGAGGAGGAGGTAGAGGAGGCGGGCCGCGGCTCACCCGTGCCCCCGTACTTGTCGGCCATGTTGATGTCCATGCCGGAGGTGAAGGACAGCATGGTGCGGATGACCTCATCACTGCCCTTGCCGGCAGCCCACATGAAGGCGGTGCGTCCCTCCAGGTCGGGCTCGTCCTTCACCGAGGGGTGCGACAGGAACACCCCCACCGTCTCCTTTGGGCCCGCAACCACACACACACACACACACACACACACACACACAATATACACACAATACATAAAACAAACACACATACAGACAATATACAAGGACACACACACAACACATAAAACAAACATACACACACACATAAAATATCTAACAGACACGCACAAACAATTCATAAGAACACACAGGCACACACAAAACATAACACACCCACACACATGCAAACATTATATGTAAGAAATCACACTCACACATACACACACAATATCTAACAACACACACTCACTCACGCACACACAATACATAAAAAGACACACACACAAACACACAGGCACACAAATGTCAACATACAGAATTGTGCCCTCTTCAATGGCACAGCAAACCCACACAGAAGCAAACTTAAGCAAATACAGTTGCAAGATTTAATACCTATTTGCGGGCACCACAAACCAAAAGAGAAACGGTCACGTCAGATCGATACAGGTCTCCCACGAGTCACTCACAAGTCACTCAGATCAGATGAAGTACTGCAGATGTGGTTTACATAGGTCTCATGAGTGTGTGTGTGTGTGTGTGTGTGAGTGTATGTGTTTGTGTGATAGCCACCCACAGCGTAGTTGCTCTGGGCTCCATAGTGAAGGGGCGTGGCTCCCTGGCTGTCGGAGGGGATGGTGCCTGAGGTGTTCCTCTCCAGCAGCAGGTGCACGATCCTAGCATGGCCTGACACAGCATGGCCACAACATACACGGACGTTAACAGAGGAAACATGTGGGACATGTTGATGTCGAGTTAATAACAACAGCAAAGGTAAAAAGGAGACCCTTTATCAATGTTGTCATGTGTGGGAGCTAGGAGGAAACGTTTCTCTTGACCCAGATGGTCTCCTGACAAAGTACCAAATTGTGGGTCCGCAGACATGCCACATATACTTGTAGTGCGCGGGAGGAGCGTGGACAGAGGCACCGCCCCAATGAACCAACTGTTATATGTAGGCCCCAGGGGCCTCGCGTGTTTTGAAGATCCTCCTAGACTGAACATCAGGACCAACACACCTGAACCCAAAAGGGCGAGCCCATTGAAATGGTTCTACATGTTACGGCGTCTGCCGTGGATGCTGGCAGGAGCTAGGACCACTCTGTGTGGTTTGTCTGTCTGTGTATTGTCCTGTTTTGGGCGGAGCTAGCGGACTCCATTTTCTCCGGAGTCCTCCCTTCTCCGGCTCGACCACACACACGTGTGGATCATCAAAATCAACGCTTCCTGCTCATCTACTCCGGCTTCTCGACCATTCGTCGCCAGATCGTCAAACAGTCTACATCCGTTAATAGCGTTCCTGGTCTCTATGTATCTTCGTCCTAACATGCTCTGCTCCTGTCCAGACCATCTGACCACCGCGGCGCTGTTCCTCCACGCTGCCTTCCTGGTTTCCACACCGACCCGGCGGGCCTTCTGCATCGACGAGCCTCCGCTCATCCCCATCGAATAAACATTTGAGCTATACAACCCTCGTCTGTTGTCGACCCCTCGGGCCGTAACAGGACACGTACGTGGGACAACTCACCCAGCAGCGCGGCCCAGTGCAGCGGCGTTCTGAACAGGTTGTCGTACGCCGTGACGCTGCAGCCGTGGTACGAGGTCAGCAGGTCCACCACCGCCTCGTTGCCGTCGGCGACCGCAAAGTGCAGCGGCGTGCGGCCCTCGTAGTCCTGCCAGTTCAACAGGGACTCGGTGGGCGCCGCCTCCTGTAGAGAGAGAGGGAGAGGGGGAGAGAGAGAGAGGGGGAGAGAGACAGAGAGCAAGAGAGAGAGAGAAAGAGAGAGAGAGAGAGAGAGAGAGAGAGAGAGAGAGAGAGAGAGAGAGAGAGAGAGAGAGAGAGAGAGAGAGAGAGAGAGAGAGAGAGAGAGAGAGAGAGAGAGAGAGAGAGAGAGAGAGAGAGAGAGAGAGAGAGAGAGAGAGAGAAAGAGAGAGAGAGAGAGAGAGAGAGGGGGAGAGGTGCAGAGGAGGATGGATGTTGAGTTGATGAGTTTGATGGATCAAAACATTGGCTAAATGATAACAGGATCCATGAGCAGTAGATGTGTGTGTGGTGGCCGTGCGTACCAGGATGCAGCGGACCGTCTGCGTGGCGCTGGGCTCCTGGCTGTGGGCGGCCCAGTGCAGGGGGATCTTACCCTCGCTGTCCGGGATGCCGATGTTGGAGTCGTGCTTGATCAGCAGACGCACGTGTTCCGGCCGGTTGTAGAACGCGGACCAGTGGAGGGCGGTTTGCTGTTGGGGCAGGGGGAGAGAGTCAGAGACAGAGGCAGAGCGGAAGAGAGAGAGTCTGATCAAAATCAAATCGGATCAGGGAAAGACGCACACACACACAGGCAGTTGAATGTAAAAGTCCTTAAGTGTGTTATAGCTAAATGTATCTTATGATAGTGTGGGTTGTGTGTGCATTCATGTAATTAAACCAAGGCTACTAAAGCACAGGCAGATCATTGACTGGAAAAAGATTGAATTGAAATGACAGCAACTACCGGAGACAACAACGCACACACAGTATCTGAGGTCGGCTGAAATCACTCTCCCCTGGGTGGGTGCGTATGGTTGTGTGTGTGAGTGTGGTTGGGGTGTGTGTGGCTGCGTGTGTGTTTATTTGTGTGGTTGGGGTGTGTGTGGTTGTGCGTGGTGGGTGTGTGGTTGTTTGTGTGGTTGGGGTGTGTGCTTGGTTGTGTGTGTGGTTGTGGTGTGTGTGGTATTGTGTGTGGTTGTGTGTGGGGTTGGGATGTGTGTGGTTGATTGTGGGGTTAGTGCGTGTGAATGTGTGTGGTTGTGTGTGTGGTTGGTGTGTGTGTGGTTGTGTGTGTGGTTGTGTGTGTGGTTGTGTGCGTGGTTGGGGTGTGTGTGGTTGTGTGTGTGTGTGGTTGTGTGCGTGGTTGGGGTGTGTGTGGCTGAGTGTGTGGTTGGTGCTTGTGAATGTGTGTGTGGTGGAGGTGAGGGACCTTGTTCTTGTCCTGTGTTTGTGGTGTTGTGTTGTTGTGTGTGGTGGGTGTGTGAGTGAGGGACCTTGTTCTTGTCCTGGGTTTGTGGTGTTGTGTTGTTGTGTGTGGTGGGTGTGTGTGTGAGGGACCTTGTTCTTGTCCTGGGTGTCCACCTCCCCGGGGCCGATGTGCTTGAGGAGCAGGGCAAGGGGCTTCAGGGAGGGGTGTCGGGTGGCCAGGTGGAGGGGGGTCATCCCTTCCAGGTCCTTCTGCAACCAGTCTGCACGCCTCGACAGCAGCAGCTTCAAGAAGCGCACGTTGCCCTGCACACACCGCGCACACGCGCACACACACACACACACACACACACACACACACACACACACACACAAAGTTAGGCATTAGGAAGTGTCTTGTTCAATGAGACCGCTATCCATCTCCTCAGTTTGTGTGTGTGTGTGTGTTTGTCTGTGTGTGTGTGTGTGTGAGAGAGATGCCCTGCTCAACAGTCAAAGGGCTAAATACCCAGTCCTTTCCTGTCATGCAAGACACATCCTCATCATCATCATCATCATCATCATCATCTGTACTGCACCCCATAATGACATGTAACAGCTGTCAGAAGAGACAGGCACACAATTTGTAAGCACGTCTGCATGCGCATACTTGTCTCCGTGTGTGTGTTTTGTATATCTGTTAGCCCTCTCACCACCATGTCACAGCCTGACAAATCTATCTTGAGTGTGAGCATGCATCTAGACTGCGTGGATGTGGATGAATGATGTGTGTGTGTGTGTGTGTGTGTGTGTGTGTGTGTGTGTGTGTGTGTGTGTGTGTGTGTGTGTGTGCATACGTGTTGTCTGTCCTCCTTATTCTCAGCCCAATTAGATCAGTAATCCCTGGCCTCACTCCCTGTCTCAGCCACTTATTGATCAGATGTCAGGGAGACAGGGTCTCCGTTGGTGAGGACCCCCGCCTCCCAGACCACACACACACACGCACAAACACACTCATGCGCACGCACGCACAGACAGACACACACACACGCGAACACACACACACAGACACACACACACACACACACATACACACCCTCAAAACCTATTCCTATACCTTTATCTTTAGGCGGATGATATATAAATGATTAATTATAATCTTTGTGCCACTTTCATGCTACTTACCATGCTACTTACCATGCTACTGAATGGTTAGCTATCAGTTGACCGCCTGTTCTATAACTTTGAGTAATATTGTAGTTTAAAACACACCATGTGCCTCTGGTGAAAGATACAGATGCAGAAAGACAATCAAGGAGTTCGTCTTTTTATAGGTTGCCAATGACTTCAGGACTGACAGCCCGAAACCACCGCCACTAGGGGGCACTGACTTCCCACCACAGCTCTGACTCCAGATTCCTTGTTGTGTAGAAATAATCTTAACACCCACTCCCCCTGGAAGCCACCTGAGTCTCTCATCCGTTCACCTCCATCATAACTCCTCGGAGCTATACAATATCTGACCTCGTTATCCCATTCCTATAGGTGCTGGCCATTGTTTATTGGTAACTGTTTATTGTTTATTTGATGTACTCCAATTGTCCTTGTATGCATGTGATTGTTCACATCAAGAAATGGATAAAAGTGTATGGTAAAGAGAGGTGCATTCTGGACATGAACTGAATAGCGGGTAAGGTATTCCATTACCTTCTGTATCATGGTTCTTCCCACTCACGATACCATTCTCACCCGATGAATAGTATTATAAAATATAATATAATAACAACATATTTTTGGATTCCATGCTTTATGTTTTTAACATATTAAAACATTTTTTACTGAAGTCCAAGGTGCATGGCTTTCTGTGATATCTATTGGGGATTCTAGGGAACGTATTCTACGGGCTTGTTTTGGACAAATGTCACACACATAACTGAAGTTTGGTTTGAGTTGTCATTCAGTGATCAAAAAATAAGCTGATAAAGGTTTGCCAACTCAAAGCCCAAAGAAACAGCATTGGTAATAAATACTGCTACAGTAGATTATTTCTTTAAAAAAGGAATAATAATAAACAAATTGCGGGTCTTTTGTGGGCCACTGTGGGACAAGAGTGTCTCTTATTGTGTTTATATGCTCATGAGCTCTAGTGGTGTGTGTGAACTTCGTCTGTGTGTGTCTACAGCGTACCTTGTGTGCTGTGAGGTGCAGTGCGGTGCGCTGGCTGTGGTCTGTCTTGTTGACGGACGCTCCTGCCTTCAGCAGGGCCTCGGCACAGTCCAGCCGGTCTGCCAGCACGCAGTACATCAGAGGGGTCCGCCCAAACTGGTCCTCGTTGTCCCGCAGAGAGGGCTGGGCTACACACAACCACACGTGTCACACACGCGCACGCACGCACGCACGCACGCACGCACGCACGCACGCACGCACGCACGCACGCACGCACACACGCACACACACACACACACACACACACACACACACACACACACACACACACACACACACACAGGCTGAGTCTCAATTCAGGTAGGGTAAGGGATAAGGGGGAGGGCTAACATCCCCTTGAAATTACAATTTTCGATAGGCACCCTTGCAACGCCACAGTTGTGAATTGCTCCCGCAACACCTTGCGTGAAAATGGAAAATGTTTTTTGAAAGTGTTTTCTGTTTTACTAATTATTAAATCAATGATGATGACCATCGCATTATCATTATGCCGCTTAATATTGCATAGGCATTTTCTTTATTCTTTACAACAAGCACAACCACCAAAACCCCCGGAGCGGAGCTCCCGGATTCAAGCCGGGGGCTCCGTGGGCTGTCCGGCTGCGGGCAGCCCAACAGCAAGCCCCGCACCAGCACGGCCGCGTACGTTTACATGCACAGCCTAATCATTTTAAAGCCATAGTTTGACTATGCTCCTCAATTGGACAACTGCAATATTACATACATAAAACGTATCCGATTTCGCTCGTCCATAGATCGGTTAAAGGTGTTTACATGCATCCATCCATCCATCCATCCATCCATCCATCCATCCATCCATCCATCCATCCATCCATCCATCCATCCATCCATCCATCCATCCATCCATCCATCCATCCATCCATCCATCCATCCATCCATCCATCCATCCATCCATCCATCCATCCATCCATCCATCCATCCATCCATCCATCCATCCATCTATCTATCAGTTATTATATATTGTACATAACATGTGGCCATATAACCCAGTTGTGACATATAATTCCTTCTTATTTGCTATTTGTTATGTTTTCTTTCAGGAGATCATTGAAGCCGCTGCCATCAGAGAGCCAATCCCTCCACCTCAAGCACCTCTTCTGCATTGGTAGCCCTAAGCCCCCAAACCCCCAGGAAGATAGAAAGATTAACCACCCACTGAACCGACCGAGTTATTGATAAAATGTGATGGTTGATGCCTTTTTGTAATGTGGAATATTAGTTTGATTATATCACTGGTTCTTGTTTGTATGATATTTATGTTTTACATGGATGGCATACTAACTCAAGTTCTGTTTGTTCTGGCTTTATATATTATGTTGATCTTGTATGTTTGATCCAAAATAAAGTGCAATATTGCAGTTCCTAACAGATTGTGAGCATGAATAATATTGTTATCTAATCATACCGTGTTTTTCCATGTGGGTAAGGTTGCATTCATAAGACATTCAAACTATACAGTAAAACTCCAGAGACAGATATTGTCAAAATATCAAAAAAATTACATTAAAATAAAGATCAAACCCTGTCAACGACTACTAATGACATACTGTTGGGTCTTGAAGGGTTGTCGTCTCATTTCCTAGGGGTAGGGTTGAGGGGTACGGTTAAGGGGTTGGGGTAGGGTTAAGGTGGAGATTTTGGTAGAGCAAAGGAACGAGATTGGGCAATATTCACATATAAGACAGGAACTTCATCTACACGTCTATACCTTCATCGAAACACATTGTCAGACTTCAAGCGACCTGATAACGATACAGCTGGTGGCTGAATGCCAACGGCCCTCAAGAATACTTAATTTGTTAAAAAAACAGAACGCCCCTCTGTCATCCTTCCATGACAGCCAAACAATAAAAACGACATGTGACTGCACTCAGGATCACATGGTGAACCCCCTGACCTCTTCTGTGTGTGGGGGGTCATACCTGAGCGGGGGGCTGTTGGGAGGGAGGGCCGCCCCCCGTGCTACTGACCTGTGATCAGCTTCATCAGGGTGCTGCGGTCTCCGTTGACCGCCGCGGCGTGGACCGGGGAGCCCAGAGAGGACGGGGCCACGCTGGGGGCCTCGGAGGTCTGCAGCCCAAAATAAAACAGTGATACATATGTGTTTATAATGATCTGGATCTAGGACTTGAGCATTGGACATTGGGGTTTGCAACCATAACCTTTGGGCTTGGAGTAAGACATCCAACCTATCCTCCACCTTTGGCTTTTTGGTAACACCGAACCATCAAATATCACGATGTGTAGTGGTCTGCCAAATCAAGTATTTTCTTTATTTAAAATTGTAATCTTATCGTTCAGGTGAGGAATGCTAACCAACTGAAGTCCTATAGCAAAAACAAGTGAGAAAACATTTCTGGGCTAATCAATCAATCAATCACTGCCATTTCATATTACCCCTGTCCCCCCCGTCTTCAAAATGAAATACAGCTATTACTCACTAACACAGATGCTTTCAAATAAGGGAGCTAATGTATGCTGACAGTGGTGAGTGTGTGTGTGTGTGTGTGTATGTGTGTGTGTGTGTGTGTGTGTGTGTGTGTGTGTGTGTGTGTGTGTGTATGTGTATTTCTCTGTGTGTATATGTGCACCCGGAGAGGGGGTTAAATCTCTTCCTGGCCCCACTTAACCGAAGCCCAGTGAAGGCTGGGTAATCTGCAGACAGGAAGCAGCTGGGGAGGGGAGACCCTGGCGGGGACTGTGTGAGTGTGTAAGAGGGGGGTCTCACTTCATGTCTTATTCATATCTCATTAATACTGCAGCAGGCCTTGGTGTGTGTGTGTGTGTGTGTGTGTGTGTGTGTGTGTGTGTGTGTGTGTGTGTGTGTGTGTGTGTGTGTGTGTGTGTGTGTGTGTGTGTGTGTGTGTGTGTGTGTGTGTGTGTGTGTGTGCTTGGATTTGCCTGTGTGTGTGTGTGTGTGCTTGGATTTGACTGTGTGTGTGTGTGTGTGTGTGTGTGTGTGTGTGTGTGTGTGTATGTGTGTGTGTGTGTACTGAGAGATGTGCAACTTGCCCTGCGGGGCGTAACACAGAAATCAATTATTGCTCCTAAACACATAAACGCCAGAGACACACGCGCAGTCCAGGATTTTGGGTTTCTCCCAGACATTTTCATTAACAGCAAATATGACAGGGCTGACTCACTGTCCATGGGCAGAGGTTATTTAGAATAGATTCAAAAAACAAATGTGAAGCCCACCTCCCTCCACACACATGTAAGAAACTGCATATGCTGTCCTCCTCCTCCATAAACATGAGCATATTCATAACACAGCTTTAGCATATCAGCACATGCTAGGCCCAGGCCGACCCTCTCTGGTTCCTCAGTGTTTAGGGTGTGGTGGTGGTGACCTGATGGCCCAGGTCAGCACCCTGAGATACTCCCCAGAGAAGGCTGGGGAGACAGGGAAGACCACTGAGCTCTTCATCCTCCTACTCCTCCTCCTCCTCCCCGTCCCTCCCTGCCGCCACCTCGTAAAGCCTGCTCCTGTAGACACTGCGTGCCGCATGGCAATTACCCATCATGCTCGCTGCCTTCTCACGCTCTGCCAAGTAACCCTGTTTTGTCCCAGAGAGGGTTAACCAAGGTTAGTTACAGAGTTAAGTGAGGTACTACAGGTAAGTGCAGCAGTTTATGGTTGTGGGTCAATGTTAATGCATGTGTGCTCCTAGATGTGTGTTTTTGTGTGCGCACAGGCACTTGTGTTTGTGTGAGTGAGTGTGTATGTGACACATGTGCCTAGTCATGGGAAGTGATTTTGCGTGAGAGCAAATTTTTACAGGGGCTTCAGCCAAATCCGCCACAAACTCTTCTAATTTGGAAAGATTGCAGTCACTCGCATGCGCATGCATTCTCTTTTTCTATCAGATGCACGTACACACACACACACACACACACACACACACACACACACACACACAAACACGGGATTTCTTAATCTGATCTAATATACAACACATGCTGAAATAAAAATGATGCCATATGGCCGTACCTTCAAAACACAGTATTTGTACATTGTCTTCTGGTGTTAACAACCTATTAGACAGGGAGCCAAATTAAGCAATCTGCCCTCTACTGTTTGATGTGTTTTTTTTATAGTCACATCCAGGGCTGCCTAAAAATGTTCACTTCCACTTTCTGTTCACCCACCTGAACTTTTGAGAATTATAGGATGCCCCCAGCTGCTAAAATAGAAATAGGAATCAATCTGATAATAATAGGAAACATAAAAGCCCCAAACAATGCCTAATCTTTTTAGTGTGTTGATTGACATTCTCATAGACAGTGGGAGTAAGAAGTCAGTAGTTCACAAGTGCCACACTGCGTTTCAGCTGCACCCGTCGTGTGTTAGAATTTGTCTAAAAAGCTTTTTTTTGGGGGGGTGGGGGGTGGGGAGGGCAGTGTTAAAATTTTAACAAAAGTAGAAAAAGCCCAGGTCCTGGGGAGAGCTTTGGGTGGGCTTTGATGCTAGTTCCTCTGGGAGTCCTCGGCTCATTAATATGAAGACAATAACGCAGAGTCCGCCATCGATCGGCGGGGTCTGGGCTGGACGCTGCTCCTGGAGAACCACTATTGATCTGTGGTGATGCTGACATTATTTAGACCTGTATTCATATTTTGCGCCCTCGTCACCTGAGTGAGTTAAACAAAGGATTAACACACCCCCCACTCTACAGAATCCTTTCAGTTACACTACAGGAATGTTTGGCCACATACGCAGTCGAAAGAGCCAAGGCTTTATTAAGTGAAGACAAATGCAGAGCGGCCTAAACAGGAAGCGGGGGTTTCATCTGGGGTGCCAGTCTGGTTTTGATAGACTAGACGGTTGAGCATGTTGGGTAAAGCAGTGGGGAGTTGGGCCTGGGGCCCATTCTCTTGTTCCACATGAACACTCGCACACATACACATAATAACACACAGATAAATTACTGTAAAAGTACACCAATATTGTATGTGTGAAAAAAAGTGAGGAGGGGGGGGTTGATGGGGCATATGTCTAGGGCACAGGTCTGCGTGCCTACTTTTGAGTGGCATATAAAGAGGTGGCAAGACAGATAATATCTGCCCATGGGGACGCCCTATCGGGAGTTCTGTTTCTTGGCTTCCTGCTTCCCCAAGGACCAATGAGCTACCTAGGGTGGGCTCCAAGCCCTTGGGCACTGTGGGGCCAATCAGCGGGGAGGAAAGGGTTGAGTGACACATATATCAGCTAATTTACATCATTACCACAATGCATCCCTACAAATGAGCCCCCAGGGTCACAGCCAATCACCTGGGAGAGTAATGCAATTAGGCGGGACCACGGCTGTCAATCTTGCCGCCACGGGGGTCAGGTGCTTATGCCTGTGGCTAACACACCACTGATATGGGGTCTGTCTTCCTCTACCCCACCTACAAATGTGTGTTTTTGTCCGTTTGTGTGTGTATGTGTGTGTGTGTGTGTGTGTGTGTGTGTGTGTGTGTGTGTGTGTGTGTGTGTGTGTGTGTGTGTGTGTGTGTGTGTGTGTGTGTGTGTGTGTTTGTGTGTGTGTGTGAGCAAGTGCACACACGTGATGCCTGCACATGAGGAACAACAGTAAGCACAGTGAGAGGTTGAGGTAGGGTCTGTAAGGCAGGGTGTTGCACAGTGGAGGCAGTTTCTCTGTGGCTCTCCGGAGGCATCACATAGGGGGGGGGGGCTCAGGCAGAGAGGGTGTGTACTCCAGGGAGCCTAAGATTGACTTGGGCTCTCCAAGGACTTATATGTGTGTGTGTGTGTGTGTGTCTGTGTGCACGCCCGTGCGTGCATGCGTGTGTGTCAGTGTTCACTCAGGCCCACTGGGGCCACTGAGTGTTGTTGACGCTCCCGGTGTGGGAGAGGAGCAGGGACCACAACAACAACCAGGAGAGGAGGCAGAACCAAACCTCCCACCGCTGTGGACGGAGCCCAGCAGGTGACTCAAAGCCAACCAATCGCATTCTGCTCTTTAGCACGGCTTATCCGTGTCTGAATATGATATAGCATACGGGAACATTGAACTGAGTCAATAGACCTCTGCACCACATCATGTGGAACATTGTGTGTTTGTGTGTATGATGTGATGTGCCAGTCATTGCCACCGATCAATCAGAGTCATTGATAACCGACTGCGGCCTGTGTCTCCAATGAATTCCTCCATACTTTGGCTGTTGATGAGCCTCTACAAAAGCACAATGGAGCACCCTTCGATAGAGCAGGGCCCAGACCGCCCTTCCACTGACCTTGTGGAGTTTGGCTTCTCCTATCTGAGCGGTTAGGGCAATACTGAGAAAGGGCCTCTGAAAGTTAAGATGGCAGGAGTGTTGTGACAACGTCCCATTATATCACTAATGAGGCTGCCTCAGGAGAGAGGGAGACAGGGGAGGGGCGAGGGAGAGAGGCAGAGTGAGAGAGAGAGAGGGTGGGTGGGTGGATTGTGGTGTGGGGGGCGGGGGGGCGGTGTTGGGAGACAGAGATCAGCTCGGGGACTTGTTCATCTCCTTCTCCGTCCCCCCATTTTCCCTCCATCCCACTCCACACACCTCACAGACTAATTGGACTAAAACTGTGATCTAATTAAATGTCCAATTAGAGTGCAGAAAGCCGTGTGCCCGCCGGCGAATCAGAGCAGAGGGACATAATCAGCTGGAAAAACAAACAAAAAAATCGATGGGGGAGGGGCTAGAGAGATGGGGAAAACAAGATGGACACATAAAATCATGAGTGAGTGAGTGGACAGTGGTCCGGGGGCAGATTAGGCCAAGCTGTAAAGCAACGAGGGACCGGGCATCACATCTTTAGACATAAAGCCAATTTTGACAAAATAATATGAATATGGTAATCTTCAGAACCTGCTATTATTAACTTGGTTTAGAAATACTTTTTCATCGCCCATGGTATATAGAGTTATGGAGAGTATATTTTACACCGGTGGTCAGGGAAGCCGTCCGATTGAAGAAGGAGGCCTTCCGGGATATGATATCCTGGAGGACTCCTGACTCGGTTGCAGGGTACCGACAGGCCCGAAGGGCTGCAGCTGCTGCCGTGTCGGAGGCTAAGCAGCGGGTGTGGGAGAAGTTCGGAGAGGCCATGGAGAAGGACTTTCGGTCGGCACCAAAGTGTTTCTGGAAGACTATCCGGCACCTCAGGAGGGGGAAATGGGGAACCATCCAAGCTGTGTACAGTAAGGATGGGACTCTGTTGACCTCAACTGAGGAGGTCGTCGGACGTTGGAAGGAACACTTTGAGGAACTCCTGAATCCCGAATAACACGCCCTCTATGTTGAAGGCAGAGCTCGAGGTTGATGGTGTTTCGTCGTCAATTTCCCTGGTGGAGGTCACTGAGGTAGTCAAACATCTCCGCAGTGGCAAAGCCCCAGGGATGATGAGATCCAGCCAGAAATGCTAAAGGCTCTGGGTGTTGAGGGGCTGTCATGGTTGACACGCCTATTCAACATCGCGTGGGAGTCGGGTACAGTGCCAAAGGAGTGGCAAACCGGGGTGGTGGTTCCCCTGTTCAAAAAGGGGGACCAGAGAGTGTGTGCCAATTACCGGGGTATCACACTTCTCAGCCTCCCTGGTAAAGTCTACTCCAAGGTGCTGGAAAGGAGGGTTCGGCCGATCGTCGAACCTCAGATTGAAGAGGAACAATGCGGTTTTCGCCCCGGACGTGGAACTACGGACCAGCTCTTCACTCTCGCAAGGATCCTGGAGGGGGCCTGGGAGTATGCCCATCCGGTCTACATGTGTTTTGTGGATCTGGAGAAGGCGTATGACCGGGCACTGGGAGAAACTGTGGGAGGTGCTGCGGGAGTATGGGGTAAGGGGGTCTATCCTCAGGGCCATCCAATCCCTGTACTTCCAAAGCGAGAGCTGTGTTCGCGTCCTCGGCAGCCAGTCAGTTTCGTTCTCAGTGGGTGCTGGTCTCCGCCAGGGCTGCGCCTTGTCACCAATCCTGTTTGTGATATACATGGACAGGATATCGAGGCGTAGTCGTGGTGGGGAGGGGTTGCAGTTCGGTGGTCTGAGGATCTCGTCACTGCTTTTTGCAGATGATGTGGTCCTCATGGGATCATCGGCCCGTGACCTTCAGCACTCACTGGATCGGCTGGCGGCCGAGTGTGAAGCGGCTGGGATGAGGATCAGCACCGCTAAATCTGAGGCCATGACTCTTAGCAGGAAACCGATGGATTGCTTACTCCGGGTAGAAAATTAGTCCTTAGCCCAAGTGAAGGAGTTCAAGTACCTCGGGGTCTTGTTCGCGAGTGAGGGTACTATGGAGCGTGAGATTGGCCGGGGAATCGGAGCAGCGGGGGCGGTATTGCGTTCGCTTTACCGCACCGTTGTAACGAAAAGAGAGCTGAGCCGCAAGGCAAAGCTCTCGATCTACCGGTCGATCTTCGTTCCTATCCTCACCTATGGTCATGAGGGCTGGGTGATGACCGAAAGGACGAGATCGCGGGTACAAGCGGCCGAGATGAGTTTTCTCAGAAGGGTGGCTGGCGTCTCCCTTAGGGATAGGTTGAGAAGCTCAGCCATCCGTGAGGAACTCGGATTAGAGCCGCTGCTCCTTTACTTAGAAAGGAGTCAGCTGAGGTGGTTCGGGCATCTGGTAAGGATGCCCACTGGGCGCCTACCTTGGGAGGTGTTTCAGGCACGTCCAGTGGGGAGGAGACCTCGGGGAAGACCCAGGACTAGGTGGAGAGATTTTATCTCAACACTGGCCTGGGAACGCCTCGGGATCCCCCCGTCAGAGTTGGTCAATGTGGCCCGGGAAAGGGAAGTCTAGGGCCCCCTGCTTGAGCTGCCCTGACCGGACCCCGGATAAGCGGGGATGATGATGATGAGATGAGAGTATATTTAGGCAAAAATATGAACTGCCTGATAGCAGAACCATGGCTAATTGCTTGTGTCATTAGATGTATGATGACAAAAACAAATCTGCTCCTTAAATGTAAATGCATTTGTAGCTGGCTCTTTTACACACACACACACACACACACACACACACACACACACACACACACACACACACACACACACACACACACACACACACACACACACACACACACACACACACACAAACACACACACACACACACACACACACACACACACACACACACACACACAAAAAGCACTAGATTTAATTTTTCAGTTACTCCATCTGTGAGTTAATCACACACTGGGAACCCCCTATGGGCAGATTCAGCCCATCAAATATTAATGCCAGGATTCAATTCAACAGGCCATCTTTACTCTCATTACAATCTTCCTTTCTTCACACACTGATGGGTCTGTAACAGAAGCACTATGTATATCAGGGGGATAATGTTCAAGCAAAATTGAAAGGGTCTATTTTCTAGGGTCCCATTTAACCCTAACTCTGTGGCCTGTGTTGTGATGTTAGAGAGAAACACCTGCAAGCTTTTACACTTGCATGCTTTTGAAGGGAATGATGAACAGTCAAATTACAGCGGAGTCAATCGTGGTGGGGGGAGATTGAGCCATGGAATTAGAATCCATCCAGTTATCCGACATCTAAAAATATGAATTATGTTATTACACAGCACATTTCTGTGGCAAACCCACTTAATTTCTTATTTTTTGTCTTGGTTTCTGCATGGTGTGTGTGTGTGTGTGTGTGTGTGTGTGTGTGTGTGTGTGTGTGTGTGTGTGTGTGTGTGTGTGTGTGTGTGTGTGTGTGTGTGTGTGTGTGTGTGTGTGTGTGTGTGTGTGTGTCTTTTGGCCTCTAACCATTGTGGAGTTTGGTGCCTTCAGATGTTTCCCAGGTCAGTCCATCCTCTGTAGGTCTGGATGTTTCTCCAGGTCCCCCACCTTGCCTATCCCTGCCTCCTATGGGATAGAAAAAGAGGACACTCCTAACCCCTGGACTGCGCACCTGTTCATTTTCTAAGCGCCAAAGTACACAAGCGGTTTACAGATAAAATAGCAGTCTGAGACAATGATTCAATGTGAGGATGTCAGAGATGTCCATGACAAATTATTTTATGTTGCAGTTTTACAATTTACTGACTCACAGTGATTTTTTTAAAGATAGGTATACAGCTTATTGAGCAGATGGAGTTTTGCTTTATTTTTTTATCAAGGAGGCTTTTCAGAAGATGGACATTGGGGTTTGAGCACAAAACCTTTCGCCTGTCTGTGAAACAAGGGTGTTAACACAAGGGCTTTTGCTTTGTAGATACATAGTCATGCACTGTTTTGTATTCATGGTTAAACATATTGGCAACTGTCAACAACATATAATCACATATTTAACTTAACTTTGACACTTGAACATATCTACGAATGCACAATGGGAATACTTGATAGGACTTTTTAGGCAGTTGAATACTGTCAACTGTAACAACACATTGGCATATTGATGATATGAAGAGATATCATATTACACAGATAACATTACACAGTATACCAAAAATGATGCAACTCACCCCGTATAACAGAAATCACTACTTCATAACCGTGCTATTAAACAGATTTGAACAAATTCCAAACATATCTAAAGTTAGTTTCGTGATCATGTCTTGATGGTATAAATTCCCTCTTCAACTGTAAGTTTAATTGCACAGAGTGTATCTCCTTATGTCTACCCTAAGATGCATTTAAGAAAGTTTTCTTCTTCTATACGCGTTCCGTTGGTTTGCAAACGTTGGATTGACCCATGACTACAACTCCCACAATCCTCACTTCACCAACACACGGCCATGATTGAAGTCTTCACATAATCAAAGCTAACCCACTATCAGGTGTATACAACTACAATCCCCACAAAGCTTAGCAGAAAGCCGGAAGTAGCACCTCGGTTCCGGTGTTACCGTGAGATGGGCTCGCCGTCCGTTTCCTGCTGTAGTGAGGAGAGCGGCGTCGAGAGAGACTGGGAACACACAGCCACCTTATAACACTCATCACTTGTATTATACAATGAAACTCTTACCGGCATTGCCCTATCTCGATATCCGCTTCTTCACTTCAATATTACTGGTAAGCGCAGGAATTTTTGCTTTGTAAAGTAAAATAAAATGTCTTAGCTGTGGTGAGCTAACCCTAGCCGGTCAGGTTAGCTCACCGTAGCCGTCATATAAACTATCGGCAGGGGAGAGATGGGTCACTATTTAGCAAATAGCAAGTTCATCCAAGTAGCCCATATACAAAAACCGGAAAACTAGACCTCCCAGATCGTAAGATACCTGTCAAATTAAACTATAATATAAACGGCCTAGCACACATCCCAATGATCATATGTGTGGATCACACGTCACAGGGCCGGTTAGCATGTTTAATCGCTGTTAACTGGTGTTTGTTTTTTATTGAGAATTATGTCGCTTATTTGGAGATATATTGCACATTTCTCAGTGGATTCCGTGCAGCTGTGTCTCTCCTCCGGAGTGATGCTGGTCGCTGGGTGAATTCCTCTGTTGTGGCTCATTCTGATTGGCTGACAACCCGGAACAGGACGCAGCCGCAGCTGTGTGATGTTTGAGTTTAGGCCTTAAATTAAAACTTTATATTTTGAATGAATATCAGGTCTCCCAGGAAATGATATGATCCTAACTACATGTATGATCGTGTCAGTGGATCAATACACATAGTGTACCTAACAGTCATGGACAGGCGGAACAAGTTGAACTGCACCGCTGGCTCTGTTGGTTATGGTTTAGTAACATAATGTATGTATATGAGACGCGCCTCATTATTTGTGTAGGAAAACTACCCTGGAACAAGTCTAGCGCATACGTAGCCGTTCTGTGATATGCAAATGACGTTACTGTGACACCTAGACAACACTGAGTGTTCATCCTATCATCACAAGCTATACTGGTTTGACAGAGCTAAGTTGACAAAGATGTCCGGTTGGAGAAGGATGTCAGCAGTGTTTGGATGAGATCAAAGCCTGCTCAATGTATTAACAACGCCATAATAGCTGTGATGGTTTAGAAGTTTATACCAAATTGAATATAACATGGTAGGCTAGAAAAGCCAATGTTTGATTACCATCTTTCATGACCATGTTTTCCAACATGTCGGGACCCTTGAGTATTAGGCAAAATTAGATGCGTTACCTAATTGCTTGAGTAAAATGAAAGTGCATTGAAAATAGTGTTACTTTCCATGTGTGTACTTGCAAAACAACAGAAAAAAGTTTTTGGGCCAAAAAATATATAATTTATTTTAAGGATATCAAAGTATTGAATGATCCTGACCTGTGCCTCTACCTCTGCTAGACACCAGGCATGCCCTAACACTGCGTCAACCCGCTTTGTCTATAGGTGATGGGCCTCTCTACCCCTGGGAAGGCAGAGATCACCAGTCTTGACACAGGCAACATTGAGGAAATTCTCAGTAAGTCCTCATACATTTTTAGTTTCCATTATCTTAACTATCTTAACTGCGAAATATAGCTTGATTGAACTTGACATAGTGAGCTGACTACGATGCCTATTGTATCGTTTGCAGATAATGCTGGGGTGGCATTAGTCAACTTCTATGCAGATTGGTAAGTCTATGCTTGTCCTGTTCTCTAGGACATCTTTTTTTTTTATTATCAATGCAATTTTATGGATTCATTATTTTACAATTAATCTGTGCATGTCAGGCTTGATAGTTTGTCTTACCTTGGTAAAATGCTTCAATCAAAGAGCTGTCTCTGATTACATTTCTTTCTAATTTTTCTGTTCATGTATCATTTGTTACACTTTAAACATGTTAAAGACAGTGATAGGGCAATATTGCCACTGTTATATTAAAGGTTCTATGGGGCTCATGTAGTTGCCGCTGTATCACAGGTGTCGATTCAGCCAAATGCTCCATCCCATCTTTGAGGAGGCCTCCAACCTGGCCAGGGAGGAGTACCCTGACATCACGCAGGTGGTCTTCGCCCGCGTTGACTGTGACCAACATTGTAAGTCTGTCTTGAGAATGTCGGTTGGTGGCGGCCCTACATTAGTATCTTTGTAAAATGTTTGGACTGAATTCAGATTCTAAACGTAAAGGTACCTGTAAGAAAGTCAGGATAGTGCTTGTCATGGCAACACTAAGATGCAGCAAAGAGATTTAAACATTAGTTCGATATTAAATCTTTTGCTCCCCTGTTTATCCAAGTTTCGGACAGTGCCACACACACACACACACACACACACACACACACACACACACACACACACACACACACACACACACACACACACACACACACACACACACACACACACACACACACACACACACACCGAATAACCACACAGCTGCTCTGCTTTTCCATGTCCCCTATATGAATGCATAGATGCAGAGCACACCAAAGCAGTGGCACATGAACCGCCAGCCGCAGCCTTTTGAGATAAAGCAAATTAAATAGAATTATTGATGACCTGCAAACTGTTTGAAGACTAATGACAAAACTACTGCTGCCTGTGAAGACTGGAGGCTTAGAGACTACCCGCGGAGAGATTGACACACACAAGCACACGCACACTGACACACTCTTACACCCCCACACACACACACACACACACTCAAGCACACAAATTCATTCACTGTGTGCCAAGAGAATATTTACTCTTGGTGGGGGGCAGCTTTTATGTAGCAGATCAGAGCGCAGCCTTGACTGAAGTCAGTGTTTCCCGGCTGCAGTTTATCTCTTGTCTGTGTGCAGCCCCACCCACCCACTTGTTTACATTTTTTCTCTACTTTTCATTTAATATATTTTTTCTGCTCACTCTTTAGCGGACATCGCCCAGAGGTACCGTATATCAAAGTACCCGACACTGAAGTTGTTCCGTAATGGAATGATGATGAAGAGGGAGTATAGGGGCCAGAGGTCGGTGGCGGCCATCGCCGACTTCATCCGCCAGCAGAAGGTGGACCCCATCAAAGAGGTCAACTCCCTGGAGGAGCTGAATAAAGTGGATGTGAGTTTGAAATGAGTGATGATGATCCATGCTGCGGGCCCTTGATGGCCGTTCTATACGAGATGGGATGTTTGCCTCTTTTTCACGTCCCATCTGTGCTTCTCCTTCTCTGGGTCATCAGAGGAGCAAGAGAAACATCATAGGTTACTTTGAAACAAAGGACTCGGACGGCTACCACACATTCGAGAAGGTGGCCAACATCCTTCGAGACGACTGCGTGTTCTTTGCTGCCTTCGGGTAAGACCGAATGACTGCACGCCCAAGCTTGTTTGATCAGCTCCCCAAAGGCTCACCTCACAAAACCTGTTCCAGCCCATTGATTGGTTTAATCGTTACCACTACATTGACATGAAGATTAATTTCACGATTTAGTTCATGACTTATTGGCTGATTACTTTTCTCTACCCTCCCTAGTGAGGTGTCTCAGACGGAGCGCTTCAGCGGAGACAATGTGATCTTCAAGCCCGTGGGTGAGGCCGTCCCAGACATGGTCTTCCTGGGCTCCTTACCTAGCTTTGACCTCAGCTACGCCTGGACCCAGGACAAGTGTGTCCCACTCGTCAGGGAAATCACATTTGAAAACGGAGAGGTGTGTGTTCTTTATGCATCCACGCACGCATCCACATGTCCTGGTGGTATAGGGTGATGGTGGAAACACGGGCCATTGGAGATACCGTGACTTTTCTTGTCCTGTGGTTTTCCTCCAGGAACTGACAGAAGAAGGGATCCCCTTCCTCATCCTGTTCCACGTCAAGGAAGACACAGAGAGCTTGGAGCAATTCCAACAGGAAGTGGCCCGCCAGCTAATCAGTGAAAAAGGTGCGCCACAGGGCAGAACAGTGATCACGTGTGGGAGCCACAACTTCTCTTGTCTATGCGGGCAGACGCTGGTGGTGCTGTGGAGTCTCATTGTGGAACAGGAATGACTGCTCCTAGTGTCAACAAAGGACCAGTATATGGTTTGGCGTGTGTTGACTCCTTCCTCGTTCCACAGGCTCTATAAACTTCCTGCATGCAGATTGTGAAAAGTTCCGCCATCCATTGCTGCACATCCAGAAGACCCCCGCCGAGTGTCCCGTCATTGCCATCGACTCCTTCAGACATATGTATGTCTTCCCCGAGTTCAAAGACCTCATGTAAGTACTACATTTATCTACAACCTTTTTATCCATAGACGAGGCACTACAAATAGGACACACACACACACACACACACACACACACACACACACACACACACACACACACACACACACACACACACACACACACACACACACTCCAAGCAGAGATGTCACACCTTTGGAATCAGTCCTTTATTAATGGGCCAGGACACCGGTGCTAATGTGACATGATTTGGCACGTGCAATTAGGGCTAAACTAATCCAGTCTAATCTGATTTAATCCTATTTATTCTGCCCACCAACACTCTGTCCCCCATCCTCTCCAATCATGGTTTGATCAGATAGGCGTAGCCCGGAGGACCAAGCAACCCCCCCCCCCCCCCCCCCCCATTCAAGCAACCTAATTTCATCACATCACTATCTCTCCCACCAGTGCATGTGGCACACACAGCCCGTAATGACATTAGTGCAACGTATGGTGCGTGTGTATGTATATACAAAAGCCTTGTGTTGGGCGCTGTTCTGACACACAGCTAGCTTTAATTGTTGGGCTTTCCTGTTCTACCAGGCTATTGTCACACGGCCTTCCATCATTAATAAAGCACACTTCAAAGCGTTGTGTTAATGTGGATTAATGTTGCCACGGGACCCGTCCCGGGAGATTAATGTCTCATATTGCTTGTCCACAGTAATATTGTTTTATTTCAACGCTGGGGTCCAGAATTGCCGCCCTTTCCCTGTGTGTGTGGGAATGTGCCAGGGATGTAGCCGCGAGGCAGACAGCTAATATGATAGTGCTTTCTGCGTGTCAAATTCAGGATCCATGGCAAGTTGAGACAGTTTGTGCTGGACCTCCACTCTGGGAAGCTACATCGAGAGTTCCACCACGGACCTGACCCCACAGACAGCACGCCAGGACAGGTGAGACCCCCAACAGGGACCACCGGCTACTTAAACAACCCCGCTGCCGCGTTGCCCCATTGGCGCTAAGCCAAGTGTGTCTGTGTGTGTGTGTTTTTGATCCAGGAGGACATGATAGAAATGGTGGCCAGCAACCCCCCAGAGAGCTCCTTCCAGAAGCTGGCCCCCAGCGAAACCCGCTACACCATCCTAAGCAGGGACCGCGATGAGCTGTGACCTCCACCCAGCGCATCACACTGATCTCTAGACTCCACGCCGCGCCCCAGGGCCAGGGAGGGGAGGGGAGGAGTGGGAGGGGGTCGGGACAGGCCAGCGGGACACAACAGCAACACCAATACCCTTACTGAAGAAATAGGAGGAGATGGAGGAGTGCAGTCCAAGACACAGCTGTGTTGGGATGACCTATATTTTCATAACACTTACACGTACAATTTTTATTTGGATAAACGGAGGGAGGGCGATGTTAAGGCGGGCTTAGGACATCAAAAATGTGTTTTTACTTTTTTTTTGGCGCTTGTAAATATGTGTGTGCTACGTCGGCGTGTCTGTCATCATGGTCTAAATTAAACGCAGAGTTTTCTTTATTTTATTTTTGTTTGTAAAAAAATCAAACCAAGGTGGGCTCCCTCACTCCAGGTCTCTGGTTCAGTTCTGTGGGTTTTCCAGTACAGTCAGTACAGTGTGTCCTTGGCTTCAGATTTCTACCCAAATCCATTTGTGTAGCGCAATGTACAATAACATGTTAGTTTGAAGTAGCGACTTCTCTGTGAGTTCTCGTGCATATCGGCCTCTTAACACCGTAGATAATTTGACAAGATAATAAAAGACCTGTGACCCCAATAAAATAAGCTGGGGCGGCCTGTTGGCACTCACCCTGAATGGTACTAAATGGTTATGGATGGGGTCGTGTTTCCCTTGAAGTTCTGAAACATGGCCCTGAATTATTGCAATGTCTGGTTTAACCCGTCTTTGCTGAGAAGGGCTTCCCCCTCTCTCATGTTTGACCCCAGCTACCAGACAGCTTCCTGATGGGAGCACAAGGTCTGCAGCCTGGGAGGATTTGATTCTCACTTCTTCATAGAAGGCTCCTCATTTGATTTCCCGCACACCGTTTGCAAGATCCAGGCCCGTTTCAATGGGCTGTGTTGTAGGGTAACTCGAGGCATTGGGACAAAGTTGTTAGTTCGATGCTGTGCACCTTTGCCTTCTTTTTATTATTTTTTTCCAACAGGCCCACGGCAGCCTGCATGTTGATGTAAACAAAGGGAGCGTTGGGGGAGATAGGGGACGGTGAGCAACATTTTTAAAAATCAAGTCATCACATCATGAGAGTAGCCGACTTGAAAAGATTAAATTAAAACCATTTTACAAGATAGTTTGTTGTCCGACTTCTTATTTTTGTGTCTACTTATTCATACAGTGACTGGGTTTATGCTGAGGGTCAAGAAGGTCGAAAATATCCATTTTAATTTGGCAATTAAAGGTCAGCATTATAATGGCATGTTTGGATCAATGACGTGATCTCGTTAGGCACTTTTATACAGTTATTAATTTACATATTCAAATCTCATCCATATATGAAAGTAGTGCTATAGTTTTGATGTTTAAAGTAGGACAGCATTTCACAGAAGAGGGAGGGAATCAATCTTGAAGAATACAAGTATATATTGCATTGAATAACTAAAGCTTTCCAGAAAAACGATAGAGGTTGACGAAAAACAATCAAGTTAGTGTTGATAGTGCCATGACTTCCACTCTGCTTTCCAAGGCACAGCAACCGCATGCTGTAGTGTGACTCATGAGACAGCCGTCCCCTGTTGTCGCCAACAGAGGAGCGGGTGTCCCGACCCCGCTGTAGAACTGTCTCTTCAGTCGCTCTTCTCGGGGGCCTTGTGGTCCGGCGGTGCGTTCAGCCGCTTCATCTGCAGCTCCACCGTGGCTTTGCGCTGCTTCTGGACCAGGCTCCCCCCAGCGAAGCCCAGCGCGCCGCCCCCCAGGGCAGCCGCAATCCCGGCGGCTTTGAACCCCGCCAGCAGGCCGATGGGACCCCCAAGCACCCCACCCAGAAGGGCCCCTGCCATGGGCAGCACGGCCAACTTGTAGCCCACCGCCTGCAGACAGACAGAAAGAGGGACTTGTTTATGTATATATTTTATAGGAGAAATACATATTACATTCTGCCGAGAAAAAGATACACTGGCAGACACACACAAGCCTTTGGAGTTGTGAGTCCTTTGAGGCTGCTAGACCTCGTTTAGCGATACAAGACGCGTATATTCTTTAATGATTGATCACACATTGACACACGGAACAGGGGAGAGGAATTCAAATAGGTCTACACCCCAGCCGGGCGGCTTCAAAGAGCGTTGGTTTTATTATTAGTATTATTATTATCTCTGTTAGTGAGGAATCTGAGAGATGTGGGCCCCGCCCCCGTTATTACAGCCTTATCATCACAGCAGAAGGTGCTCTTTAAGGTTGATGGCAATTAATAGGAGTTCTGACCACCCCCCCCCCCCCCCCCCCCCCCCCCCACACACACACACACACACACACACACACCTTGATTATCCATCACCATTAATCCGGTTCAAAAGCTCGCGTCCCTCGTCCCAGCCCATGGCCGTCGAGGTAATTTTAATTTAATCAGAGTTCAGTTGAAAGGGTTTTGGGTTGAAGTCGGAAAAAAAGATGGCGAAGGTCTGAGCAATTGTGAACGCAAAGGCGTGCGTTAATGTTGTCTGAACCGATGACAGATAACCGCGGTTCAAACACACACCGAAACATCTAACATGGCTTTCATCTTCTATATCTCCCTGAACCTCCTCTCCTTAGACCAGCTCTGCTGACACATGGAGCAAATGTCACCTTAAACGTCTGTCCCTATTTATCATTTTGTGACATATGGAGAAATTGCTCAACAATAAACCGCTAACAGATCATTAATAAACATGGATTAAATTCAGCACTGAGGTGTGACTCTTTGTGTGACCGTGTTATTAGTTTCAAACATTTTTAAACATACCCCTGATTTGAGCTTACGTGAACTGATCCGCACAACCATGCAAATCTTTTTGCATGGTTTGACCATAGCTGGTATGTGACTTAAACATATAGAGAGACATCTTCCTAATGCAAGACACAGCTTGAGATCGAACCAACGTCGGTCGGTCTTACTTCTCATTCAGATGTGTATTCCAAAAAAGAAATTGTGTGACACAATTCAATAAGAAAATAAGTAAGAAGAAAAAATTGAGTAAATATTTCAGCCCACTACTCTCAAAAAATAAATAAATAAAATAAAACGAATAAACGAGCACACTACACCATGTGCTGTGGTAGTCCCACGCGGCACAAGGCCAGCTGATTTGGGTGTCCTTATGGGCTTGCCCGTGGTCAACGTGCACCATAGACGCACTGGTAGTTTAGATAACATACAGAAATGGTAAATGGACTTCATTTATACAGTGCTTTTCTCACCAGTGGCCACTCAAAGCGATTTTTCAATATTGCCTCACATTCACCCATTCATGAACACATTCACACACCGACGGCGGTGTCAGCCATGCAAGGCGACAGCCTTGGGAGCAGGGTGAGAAGTCTTGCTCAGGGACACCTCTACCCTCCAGGGATCGAAATAGCAACCTTTCGGTTACCAGCCAACCAGATCTACCTCCTGAGCCACATGCCGCCCATAACCGTTCCTAGGAAGCTAACATCAGGAGTCCCTCATGGCTAGGGTCGTTCAGTTTAAGGATGCAGGGGTATCCAGTGGTTAGGATGGCTGAATCCCAGCTGAAAGGAGTGGGTATTACAGAAAAAAGGTTTGGAAATGAAATTACATTATGGAGGCTTGTGAGTGGAAGGCCGACACGGCTCTGTACTGAAGCTGTGTAAGGGAACTGAATGTGGTCTCCACATTCATGGCAGTGCCCTTGAGCAGGGCTTGATTCAATACCTCAAATCAAAAGGATCAAATAACATCCTCCCATTTTGTATGCCAATCTTTTGATTCAAAATACACCCCTTAATGAAGTAAGATACATGATGAATGCCATTTTACATTGCCGCCCAACGATTGTTTTGATATATTGGCTTTCCGATAAAACATCGCAACGTTTCATCTGTCTTTTGATATGAACTCGTTCACGACAAATGAGACACATCCATTGTATGCAAGGTTTATTCTATTCACTTGTTGTCATTATACACAAGTTGGATTGTTTATTATGTGTTGTGTGAAGTATCTTTTAAAGATTTCTGCCGCTAAAATCCATGTGAGGATTTTAACACACACACACACACACACACACACACACACACACACACACACACACACACACACACACACACACACACACACACACACACACACACACACACACACACACACACACACACGGCCTGGTCAACACTCTTATCCTGTGTCTCCATCAGTCATCCTTCCCTTTCCTCTTCCCTCTCTATTTCCTTAATTGCAGCTTTCCTTCGTATTTGAGCAGATCAATAGGGACAAACGCTGTGGAATGGCTGGGAGGCAAAGTGCCATCGATCTCTCCATCTCGGAAACATCACTCTCTCACACACACACACACACACACACACACACAAACTCGGCAACTGGTGCACGTACACACCTTCCCCAGGCTCCTGGTCCCCTCCACCACGTTGGCAGCTGCTGTGTTGACGTTGTCTTCTATGCTGTCAATCTTCTCCTGCTGGGACTGATGGACAGGGTTATACACTGGAGACCCCCCCCCCCCCCCCCCCACACACACACATATTTATAAACATTTAAACACGCATGCATAAACACAATCACACGCATGCATGCACAAACACACAAACACGCACACTTTCTCTCTCAGTCACCAACACACACACACGCACACAAGCACACGGAATATGCATGTGCCAATGGCCTGAACCATATTTTGTAATTAACATATTTGTGTAACCGATATTGCAAAATGAAAAACATGGCATTCTGCAGATAAAAGACAGCATAGAAACAGAATAGAAGAACATGAGTGGATAACATTTTGAGTTCTGAACGTGATAGTAGATTAAAAGTCTGGCCCAGCCTTCCTCTTAACAGCCTGATTCTACTTAATAATCTCACATCGCCTTCCTAGAAGGTAAGACTGATTCGGAGAGATACAACTGAACCTACATGTTGTCATGGTACATTTTTTTTCAGCAGCATTATCAGCATCATCTTAATTTACCATCATCACACTATTTGACACATACGCTGACGGTAACTACCAAGAACCTTAAATATATTTTATGTTCAAATATATCATTATATGATATTCCAGTGTCAAACACAAACCAACCAAACATATGGTCACACACTGAACACTGAACGAGGTGTTGTAGTTAGTTACCCCACCTAATACCTGACCTGCTTCTTGTCTCCACCATAAATTAGGATAAATGTGTGTATCTATGCACAAAGGTGTGTGTCTGGTGAGGGCTTGGGAGCTGTGGGTAGGTCAAGGGAGGATTATAGTGGTGTGTGTGTGGGTCTGTGTGTGGGTCTTTGTCCATTGTGTTGTGCTCATGAAATATTCAGAGTGGCAGCTGTCTCCCTGTGTGGGGGCCGGACAGTCACAGTGACCAGCAAAACAAAGCAGAGCACCTTTCTCATCTCCTCCTCCTCCCCCATCATTAGCCAGACCAACCCCCAAAACCCCTCCCCCCTGATTCAATACCACACCGGGACACGTCCTGTCTTGTGATGTCCTATAGTAGATAGGCCTAAGGCTAAGCCGTCTATTATGACTTACTACTGAATTCTAAGAAAAGCCTTGCATTCTAAGCTGGAAGACTGTTTTTGAGAAAACAGGCAGTTGCATAAAACACTGTGAGAACTGATGCATAGGGGCCAAGTGCTTGTCTTGACCACTGAAAGAGGCGTTTATTTTCTGCATCTCTTCTGCATTTTGCTTTTCTCTGTGTATTAGTAGTATTATCAGATCTTTTTATCTTCTCTTAGTGGGATCCTAATTCCAATGATTTTAAATGTTTTATTTTCCCAGAATTGAAAGGGATCGAAAGTTAAAGAATGTTATTTAATATGTATGATATCAAATATATATGATGATGCCGACAGAGGTTCATCCTGGAGATGAGCACAACACTCTCTCTGCCTCTCTTCTCTCACTCTCTCTCTCTCTCTCTCTCACTCCCTCCCCGAGGGGAGAGCCATAATCTGAGCAGTCTGTTCTCCACCTGCTCTGCCCTCCGTCTAGTTCCCACTCTGCCCCCGTGGACGCCCCCCCCCCCCCCCCCCCCCCCCGGCCCTCCACCACACACCTTCCATCCCTATCATCACCCCGCCACCGCAGACACACACTCCTCTCTGCCGCTCCTGCTGTAGTCAGGGGCCTCAGGGGCCATCAACCGCTTAATGTGTTGAGGAAGCCCACTGAACACACACACACACACACACACACACACACACACACACACACACACACACACACACACACACACACACACACACACACACACACACACACACACACACACACACACACACACACCTCTTTTTGGAGCTGTGAGAGCGACTCCTTGATACAGAACAGGAAAGCAAAGACCCAGTGATTTGGGACCTGGGCTCTAGCATGGAGCGGCAGAGGACCTCAACGAGCTGATGTTCACTCACATGGACCAGCAGGGAGAACTCCGTCACCAGGCCGCTGAGATCCTTCAGGTCCTAAGGGAGTAATTACCAGGCGTTGACTTTCCATGACGGTCCTAGTGACACTCACAACACGCACTCCTCTGGTCTATGCTACACAGTCAGGATGCTTAGCGATGAGTCTAACTAATCTAAACACGGTAAGAGATCAACAAGGCGCACCTCCTCCAGGCTGTCCCAGGACTCTGCAGCGTTCTGCTTGGCAGGGATCTCCGGGAGGCAGAGCTGAGCCTGGCAGAGGGGCGGGGGCTCGTCACCCTCCTGGTCTACGGGGTGGCCGGTGGACGATGGGTCAGACCAACGGGGGCAGGGGGCGGGGTTAGAGTGTAGAAGGAGGAAGTCTTGAGCCGCGGCAAGTGCTCGCTCTCTGATGGGCGTGACCAACTGCTGCAGGGCGGGGCCATCCTCAGGGCGGACACGCCCACACAGCTTCTCCATCTCCCTGAGGTTGGCCCTGAGCTGCTGCAGGGAGAGTCCAAACACCGCCGTTAACATGACATCAATCACCATTGTTAACATGTCATCATACTCCCATCATACACCATTGTTAGCATGTCATCAAACACCACTGTTAACATGTCTTTAAGCACCACTATTAACATGTCATCACACACCACTGTTAACATTTCATCATACACTGCCTTTAACTGTCATCATACACCACTGTTAACATGTAATCAAACACCACTGTTAACATTTCATCAAACACCAATGTCAACATGTCATCAAACACCAATGTCAACATGTCATCAAGCACCACTGTTAACATTTCATCAAACACCACCGTTAACATGTCATTAAGCACCACTGTTAACATTTCATCAAACACCACCGTTAACATGTCATTAAGCACCACTGCTAACATTTCATTAAGCACCACTGTGTTAACATGTCATCAAACACCGCCGTTAACATGTCATTAAGCACCACTGTTAACATTTCATTAAGCACCACTGTTAACATTTCATTAAGCACCACTGTTAACATGTCATTAAGCACCACTGTTAATGTCATCAAACACCACTGGTAAAATGTCATCAAACACCACTGCTGACATGTCATCAAACACCACTGGTAAAATGTCAAACACCACTGTTGACATGTTATCAAATACCACTTTTGACAGGACACATGATTATAACTTGAGTCCATGAGAATAAATAAAATAACATTTCTAAGGAAGCTTGTGTTTTGTCAGAGCAAACTATGTTCCTGGCCTTCTTGATTGAAATCTGACCAACAGAACATGAGATGTTATCACATGACAAGGAAGGCGTAACAGAGTGTGAGGCTCTGCTGGGAGTGGAACCTGCAGCCCGCCAGAGCATGTTGGACATCACTTGACCATCTCCTGCTTACTTATGAAACACCAAACGCACAGACACTTACACTTACACTCACACACACACACACACACACACACACACACACACACACACACACACACACACACACACACACACACACACACACACAGCTGAGTAGGCCTGGATCTGGATTAACACCGTGTGGACATGGTAAAGCACTCTGTGTGTGTCTCTGGGGCAGATTGAGAGGATAGGAGGGCATCTGTTTGGAACTATTTCACCTTAGGAAACACGCTGCCATCCAGGCGGCAGCCTCCCCGAGGTGCTGCACACCCAGCCAGGAGCAGACGTATACAGACGTGCTCATGGAGCACCAGTTGCACTAGCACACATACAGCGACGGCACACTTATTTACCTGTACAGTTCTGCTGGCATTGATATGCTCTTGGTGGAGGCGTTCCCATTCTTGACCACGTTGAAACTGAAAGAACAATGTTCACGAATCAGTTGTCAATGTGTATCTCTCTCTCTCTCTCTCTCTCTCTCTCTCTCTCTCTCTCTCTCTCTCTCTCTCTCTCTCTCTCTCTCTCTCTCTCTCCCCCTCTCTCTCCCTCCCTCCCTCCCTCCCTCCCTCCCTCCCTCCCTCCTACCTTCAGTATATTGTTGTGGTGTTTCTGCAGTCTTTCCAGGTCTGTGGGCAGAGCCACTTTAACAAACTTCTGTACAGGTGCCTCCAGGCGTCTGAGTGTCAGCTTGTTGCCCTCCCATGCCATGATAGTGGCCTGGTGATGGCAGCCAACATCTAGGCTCAAGTCACACACTGGGCCTTCTCACACCTCCGGCACTAATGTACACCGCTCTGTAAACATTAAGACGTACATATACAATCATCATATACAGTGAGGGGCTTCCCCCACTTCTGACTCCAG